>NW_027182893.1:297500-335000 GCF_041146395.1 Eulemur rufifrons
CTGAATCCTATCCCTAACCCTAGCAGTAAACTTTAACCCTAAACCTAAGCCCAACCCGTAACCCTAATCCTATCCTTTTACCCTAAAACTAACCCCTAAACCTAATATCTATACCTCACCCTAACTCTAACCCCAATCCTAATTCTTACCATACCCCTTCATAAAACACTAACTCCTAACCGCTAACCCTAACACTATCCAAAAACACTAATCACTAATCCCTAACCCTAACGCTTAACCTTTACCCTAACCGTTAACCCTCACCCCAAATCTTAACACTGACCCTAACCTGAACCTTTAACTCTAAGCCTAACCCTTAACCCTACAGTAAGGAAGACCCTTAATGCTAATGGGATCCCTTATCCCTAAACCTAACACTACAGCTAAAAATAACCCTAACCTTTGATCCTTAAACCTAACCCCTAACACGTAATTTAACCCCAAACCCTAACCCTAATCCTAAGCATTAAACCTAACCCTATCTCTTAACCCTAACGCTAGCCCTTACCCTAACGCAAAGATCTAACCCTAAATCTAACCTACCGCCTAATCCTAACATTAAGCCCTAATGCTAACTCTAACCCTGAACCCTAAACCTACCCGTAACCCTTAACACTAACCCTATCCGTGAACCTTAACCCTGAGCCTAACCATTACCCGCACCCAAGCATTAAACCCTGACCCTACTCCTAATCCTTAATGATAACCCTAACACTAAACCCTAACTCTAAGCCCAACACTTATCCCTAATCCTATCCCTTAACCCTAACCCTAACCCTAATGCTAACCCCTAAACCTAACCCTAACCGTGACCAGTAAACCTAACCCTAACCTCTAACAGAAACCATAGCACATAACTCTAACCCTAAAACTAACCCTAACCCTAACCCTAACCCTAAACCCTAACTCTTAACCTTAACCCTAAGCGTTAACTCTCACGCTAACCTTTAATCCTAACCCTAATCCTAATCTTCAACCCTAAACCTAACACTTAACCCTAACCCTGTACCTAACCCTAACCGCTCATCTTAACCCTAACCGTAAACCTCAACCCTAAACCAAAGTGTAACTGTTAAACTTAAGAGTACCCTTTAACCCTAACCCTAATCCCTAACCCTAAGCCCTCACCCTAACACTAAACTTCATCCTTAACCCTAACCAGAATCCTAACCCTAAATCTAATTATCAGTCTTCTTGCTTTCTTAGAGTTTAGAAAGCCTGCAATCCTCCCATGCCATGCGTGAAAGGAGGCTCTACCACTGTGTCCTGCATGAAACCCACGGGCCCATACCCAGAGTATGATAGAGTGGGTTCCCGGGTACAATCCCAGCCCCCTAAACTCCCCCCGCCAGCCTAATGCAGACAGGGCCCGTGCGCTAAGCATAAACAATACCTTTAACAGATAACCCTAACCCTGAACATAACACCCAACCCTGTTCCTATTTCTCCCCTTAACACGTAAACCTCACCGTGCGCCTAACTTTAACCTCTTATACTAACGTTAATGCATAACCCATTTCCTGAGAACAACCCCTGTCCCATAATTCTAACCCTATCTCCTAGTCATCACTGTGACACCTAATCCCTAACCCTAATTCTAAACCGCTAACCCTAATCGTAACCCTACCTACAACCCTAACACTGACAGTAACCCTTACTTCTAAACCCAACGCTATGCCTAACAAAAACCCTAACCCTTCACCCTAACCCTTCACCCTAACCCCTAAGCCTTACAGTAACCCTTAACCCTAATCCTAATCCTAACCATTAAACCTAACCCTAGCTCTTAAAGCTAACCCTAAACCTTACCCTCACGACTAGACCTAACCCTGACACTAACCTAACACCTTACCCTAAACAGAACCCCTAAAGCTAACCCTGAACCCTATCCCTAACCCTAGCAGTAAACTTTAACCCTAAACCTAAGACCAACCCGTAACCCTAATCCTATCCTTTTACCCTAAAACTAACCCCTAAACCTAAGCCCTAAACCAAACCCCTATACCTCACCCTAACTGTAACCCCAATCCTAATTCTAACCATACCCCTTCATAAAACACTAACTCCTAACCGCTAACCCTAACACTAACCAAAAACCCTAATCACTAATCCCTAACCCTAACGCTTAACCTTTACCCTAACCGTTAACCCTCACCCTAAATCTTAACACTGACACTAACCTTAACCTTTAACTCTAAGCCTAACCCTTAACCCTACAGTAAGGAAGACCCTTAATGCTAATGGGATCCCTTATCCCTAACCCTAACACTACAGCTAAAAATAACCCTAACCTTGGATCCTTAAACCTAACCCCTAACAATTACTTTAACCCCAAACCCTAACCCTAAACCTAAACATTAAACCGAACCCTATCTCTTAATCCTAACTCTAGCCCTTACCCTAACGCCTAGATCTAACCCTAAATCTATCTTACCGCCTAATCCTAACCTTAAGCCCTAATGCTAACTCTTACACAGAAACCTAAACCTACCCGTAACCCTTAACACTAACCCTATCCTTGAACCTTAACCCTGAACCTAACCATTACCCGCACCCAAGCATTTAACCGTGACCCTACCCCTAATCCTTAATGATAACCCTAACACTAAACCCTAACTCTAAGCCCAACACTTAACCCTATCCCTATCCCTTAACCCTAACCCTAATGCTAACCCCTAAACGTAACCCTAACCGTGACCAGTAAACCTAACCCTAACCTCTAACACAAACCATAGCACATAACTCTAACCCTAAAACTAACCCTAACCCTAACCCTAAACCTAAACCCTAACTCTTAACCTTAACCGTAAGCGTTAACTCTCACACTAACCTTTAATCCTAACCCGAATCCTAATCTTAAACCCTAAACCTAACACTTAACCCTAACCCTGTACCAAACCCTAACCTCTCATCTTAACCCTAACCGTAAACCTCAACCCTAAACCAAAGTGTAACCGTTAAACCTAAGAGTAACCTTTAACCCTAACCCTAATCAATAACCCTAAGCCCTCACCCTAACACTAAACTTTATCCTTAACCCTAACCATAATCCTACCCCTAAATCTAATTCTCAGACTTCTTGCCTTCTTAGGGTTTAGAAAGCCTGCCATCCTCCCATGCCATGCGTGAAAGGACGCTCTACCACTGTGTCCTGCATGAAACCCTCGGGCCCATACCCAGAGTATGATAGAGTGGGTTCCCGGGTACAATCCCAGCCCCCTAAACTCCCCCCGCCCGCCTAATGCAGACAGGGCCCGTGTGCTAAGCATAAACAATACCTTTAACAGATAACCCTAACCCTGAACATAACTCCCAACCCTGTTCCTATTTCTCCCCTTAACACGTAAACCTCACCGTGTGCCTAACTTTAACCTCTCATCCTAACGTTAATGCATAACCCATTTCCTGAGAACAACCCCTATCCCATAATTCTAACCCTATCTCCTAGTCATCACTGTGACACCTAATCCCTAACCCTCATTCTAAACCGCTAACCCTAACCGTAACCCTACCTACAACCCTAACACTGACAGTAACCCTTACTTCTAACCCCAACGCTATGCCTAACAAAAACCCTAACCCCTGACCCTAACCCTTCACCATAACCCCTAAGCCTTACCCTAACCCTTAACCCTAATCCTAATCCTAACCATTAAACCTAACCCTAGCTCTTAAAGCTAACCCTAAACCTTACCCTCACGACTAGACCTAACCCTGACACTAACCTAACACCTAACACTAACCAGAACCCCTAAAGCTAACCCTGAACCCTATCCCTAACCCTAGCAGTAAACTTTAACCCTAAACCTAAGCCCAACCCGTAACCCTAATCCGATCCTTTTACCCTAAAACTAACCCCTATACCTCTCCCTAACTCTAACCCCAATCCTAATTCTAACCATACCCCTTCATAAAACACTAACTCCTAACCGCTAACCCTAACACTAACCAAAAACCCTAATCACTAATCCCTAACCCTAACCCTTAACCTTTACCCTAATCATTAACCCTCACCCTAAATCTTAACACTGACCCTAACCTTAACCTTTAACTTTAAGCCTAACCCTTAACCCTACAGTAAGGAAGACCCTTAATGCTAATGGGATCCCTTATCCCTAACCCTAACACTACAGCTAAAAATAACCCTAACCTTGGATCCTTAAACCTAACCCCTAACACTTACTTTAACCCCAAACCCTAACCCTAATCCTAAGCATTAAATCTAAACCTATCTCTTAACCCTAACGCTAGCCCTTACCCTGAGGCTTAGATCTAACCCTAAATCTAACCTACCGCCTAATCCTAACCTTAAGCCCTAATGCTAACTCTAACCCTGAACCCTAAACCTACCCGTAACCCTTAACAATAACCCTATCCGTGAACCTTAAACCTGACCCTAACCATTACCTGCACCCAAGCATTTAACCCTAACCCTAACCCTAATCCTTAATGCTAACCCTAACACTAAACCCTAACCCTAAGCCCAACATTTATCCCTAATCCTATCCCTTAACCCTAACCATAACCCTAATGCTACCCCCTATACGTAACCCTAACCGTGACCAGTAAACCTAACCCTAACCTCTAACACAAACCATAGCACATAACTCTAACCCTAAAACTAACCCTAACCCTAACCCTAAACCCTAACTCTTAACCTTAACACTAAGCGTTAACTCTCACGCTAACCTTTATTCCTAACCCTAATCCTAATCTTCAACCCTAAACCTAACACTTAACCCTAACCCTGTACCAAACCCTAACCCCTCATCTTAACCCTAACCGTAAAACTCAACCCTAAACCAAAGTGTAACCGTTAAACCTAAGAGTAACCTTTAACCCTAACCCTAATCCCTAACCCTAAGCCCTCACCCTAACACTAAACTTCATCCTTAACCCTAACCAGAATCCTAACCCTAAATCTAATTCTCAGACTTCTTGCTTTCTTAGAGTTTAGAAAGCCTGCCATCCTCCCATGCCATGCGTTAAAAGAGGGTCTACCACTGTGTCTTGCATGAAACCCACGGGCCCATACCCAGAGTATGATAGAGTGGGTTCCCGGGTACAATCCCAGCCCCCTAAACTCCCACCGCCCGCCTAATGCAGACAGGGCCCGTGCGCTAAGCATAAACAATACCTTTAACAGATAACCCTAACCCTGAACATAACACCCAACCCTGTTCCTATTTCTCCCCTTAACACGTAAACCTCACCGTGCGCCTAACTTTAACCTCTTATCCTAACGTTAATGCATAACCCATTTCCTGAGAACAACCCCTATCCCATAATTCTAACCCTATCTCCTAGTCATCACTGTGACACCTAATCCCTAACCCTAATTCCAAACCGATAACCCTAACCGTAACCCTACCTACAACCCTAACACTGACAGTAACCCTTACTTCTAACCCCAACGCTATGCCTAACAAAAACCCTAACCCTTCACCCTAACCCCTAAGCCTTACCCTAACCCTTAACCCTAATCCTAATCCTAACCATTAAACCTAACCCTAGCTCTTAACCCTAACGCTAGCCCTTACCCTAACGCCTAGCTCTAACCCTAAATCAACCCTACCGCCTAATCCTAACCTTAAGCCCTAATGCTAACTCTAACCCTGAACCCTAAAACTACCCGTAACCCTTAACACTAACCCTATCCGTGAACCTTAACCCTGACCCTAACCATTACCCGCACGCAAGTATTTAACCCTGATCCTAACCCTAATTCTTAATGATAACCCTAACACTAAACCCTAACCCTAAGCCCAACACTTATCCCTAATCCTATCCCTTAACCCTAACCCTAACCCTAATGCTAACCCCTAAACGTAACCCTAACCATGACCAGTAAACCCAACCCTAACCTCTAACTCAAACCATAGCACATAACTCTAAATCTAAAACTAACCCTAACCCTAACCCTAAACCCTAACTATTAACTTTAACACTAAGCATTAACTCTCACGCTAACCTTTAATCCTAACCCTAATCCTAATCTTCAATCCTAAACCTAACCCTAAACCCTAACTCTTAACCTTAACCCTAAGCATTAACTCTCACGCTAACCTTTATTCCTAACCCTAATCCTAATCTTCAACCCTAAACCTAACACTTAACCCTAACCCTGTACCAAACCCTAACCCCTCATCTTAACCCTAACCGTAAACCTCAACCCTAAACCAAAGTGTAACCGTTAAACCTAAGAGTAACCTTTAACCCTAACCCTAATCCCTAACCCTAAGCCCTCACCTTAACACTAACTTCATCCTTAACCCTAACCAGAATCCTAACCCTAAATCTAATTCTCAGACTTCTTGCTTTCTTAGAGTTTAGAAAGCCTGCCATCCTCCCATGCCATGCGTGAAAGGAGGCTCTACCACTGTGTCCTGCATGAAACCCACGGGCCCATACCCAGAGTATGATAGAGTGGGTTCCCGGGTACAATCCCAGCCAACTAAATTCCCCCCGCCCGCCTAATGCAGACAGGGCCCGTGCGCTAAGCATAAACAATACCTTTAACAGATAACCCTAACCCTGAACATAACACCCAACCCTGTTCCTATTTCTCCCCTTAACACGTAAACCTCACCGTGCGCCTAACTTTAACCTCTTATCCTAACGTTAATGAATAACCCATTTCCTGAGAACAACCCCTATCCCATAATTCTAACCCTATCTCCTAGTCATCACTGTGACACCTAATCCCTAACCCTAATTCTAAACCGCTAACCCTACCGTAACCCTACCTACAACCCTAACACTGACAGTAACCCTTACTTCTACCCCAACGCTATGCCTAACAAGAACCCTAACCCTTGACCCTAACACTTCACCCTAACCCCTAAGCCTTACCCTAACCCTTAACCCTAATCCTAATTCTAACCATTAAACCTAACCCTAGCTCTTTAAGCTAAACCTAAACCTTTCCCTCACGACTAAACCTAACCCTGACACTAACCTAACACCTAACCCTAACCAGAACCCCTAAAGCTAACCCTGAACCCTATCCCTAACCCCAGCAGTAAACTTTAACCCTAAACCTAAGCCCAACCCGTAACCCTAATCCTATCCTTTTACCCTAAAACTAACCCCTAAACCTAACCCCTATACCTCACCCTAACTCTAACCCCAATCCTAATTCTAACCATACCCCTTCATAAAACACTAACACCTAACCGCTAACCCTAACACTAACCAAAAACCCTAATCACTAATCCCTAACCCTAACGCTTAACCTTTACCCTAACCGTTAACCCTCACCCTAAATCTTAACACTGACCCTAACCTTCAACTTTAACTCTAAGCCTAACCCTTAACCCTACAGGAAGGAAGACCCTTAATGCTAATGGGATCCCTTATCCCTAACCCTAACACTACAGCTAAAAATAACCCTAACCTTGGATCCTTAAACCTAACCCCTAACACTTACTTTAACCCCAAACCCTAACCCTAATCCTAAACATTAAACCTAACCCTTTCTCTTAATCCTAACGCTACCCCTTACCCTAATGCCTAGATCTAACCCTAAATCTAACCTACCGCCTAATCTTAACCTTAAGCCCTAATTCTAACTCTAACCCTGAACGCTAAACCTACCCGTAACCCTTAACACTAACCCTATCCGTGAACCTTAACCCTGACCCTAACCATTACCCGCACCCCAGCATTTTACCCTGACCCTAACCCTAATCCTTAATGCTAACCCTAACACTAAACCCTAACCCTAAGCCCAACACTTATCCCTAATCCTATCCCTTAAGCCTAACCCTAACCCTAATGCTACCCCCTAAACATATCCCTAACAGTGACCAGTAAACCTAACCATAACCTCTAACACAAACCATAGCACATAACTCTAACCCTAAAACTAACCCTAACCCGAACCCTAACCCTAAACCCTAAATCTTAGCCTTAAAACTAACCGTTAACTCTCACGCTAACCTTTAATCCTAACCCTAATCCTAATCTTCAACCCTAAACCTAACACTTAACCCTAACCCTGTACCAAACCCTAACCCCTCATCTTAACCCTAACCGTAAACCTCAACCCTAAACCAAAGTGTAACCGTTAAACCTAAGAGTAACCTTTAACCCTAACCCTAATCCCTAACCCTAAGCCCTCACCCTAACCCTAAACTTCATCCTTAACCTTAACCATAATCCTAACCCTAAATCTAATTCTCAGACTTCTTGCTTTCTTAGATTTAGAAAGACTGCAATCCTCCCATGCCATGCGTGAAAGGAGGCTCTACCACTGTGTCCTGCATGAAACCCATGGGCCCATACCCACAAAATGATAGAGTGGGTTCCCGGGTACAATAACAGCCCCCTAAACTCCCCCCGCCCGCCTAATGCAGACAGGGCACGTGCGCTAAGCATAAACAATACCTTTAACAGATAACCCTAACCCTGAACATAACACCCAACCCTGTTCCTATTTCTCCCCTTAACACGTAAACCTCACCGTGCGCCTAACTTTAACCTCTTATCCTAACGTTAATGCATAACCCATTTCCTGAGAACAACCCCATCCCATAATTCTAACCCTATCTCCTAGTCATCACTGTGACACCTAATCCCTAACCCTAATTCTAAACCGCTAACCCTAACCGTAACCCTACCTACAACCCTAACACTGACAGGAACCCTTACTTCTAACCCCAACGCTATGCCTAACAAAAACCCTAACCCTTGACCCTAACCCTTCACCCTAACCCCTAAGCCTTACCCTAACCCTTAACCCTAATCCTAATCCTAACCATTAAACCTAACCCTAGCTCTTAAAGCTAACCCTAAACCTTACCCTCACAACTAGACCTAACCCTGACACTAACCTAACACCTAACCCTAACCAGAACCCCTAAAGCTAACCCTGAACCCTATCCCTAACCCTAGCAGTAAACTTTAACGCTAAACCTAAGCCTAACCCGTAACCCTAATCCTATCCTTTTACCCTAAAACTAACCCCTAAACCTAACCCCTATACCTCACCCTAACTCTAACCCCAATCCTAATTCTAACCATACCCTTTCATAAAACACTAACTCCTAACCGCTAACCCTAACACTAACCAAAAACCCTAATCACTAATCCCTAACCCTAACGCTTAACCTTTACCCTAACCGTTAACCCTCACCCTAAATCTTAACACTGACCCTAACCTTCACCTTTAACTCTAAGCCTAACCCTTAACCCTACAGGAAGGAAGACCCTTAATGCTAATGGGATCCCTTATCCCTAACCCTAACACTACAGCTAAAAATAACCCTAACCTTGGATCCTTAAACCTAACCCCTAACACTTACTTTAACCCCAATCCCTAACCCTAATCCTAAGCATTAAACCTAACCCTATCCTTTAACCCTAACGCTAGCCCTTACCCTGAGGCCTAGATCTAACCCTAAATCTAACCTACCGCCTAATCCTAACCTTAAGCCCTAATGCTAACACTAATCCTGAACCCTAAACCTACCGGTAACCCTTAACACTAAGCCTATCCGTGAACCCAAACCCTGACCCTAACCATTACCCGCACCCAAGCATTTAACCCTGACCCTAACCCTAATCCTTAATGCTAACCTTAACACTAAACCCGAACCCTAAGCCGAACACTTAACCCTAATCCTATCCCTTAACCCTAACCCTAACCCTAATGCTACCCCCTAAACGTAACCCTAACCGTGACCAGTAAACCTAACCCTAACCTCTAACACAAACCATAGCACATAACTCTAACCCTAAAACTAACCCTAACCCTAAACCTAACCCTAAACCCTAACTCTTAACCTTAACCCTAAGGGTTAACTCTCACGCTAACCTTTAATCCTAACCCTGATCCTAATCTTCAACCCTAAACCTAACACTTAACCCTAACCCTGTACCAAACCCTAACCCCTCATCTTAACCCTAACCGTAAACCTCAACCCTAAACCAAAGTGTAACCGTTAAACCTAAGAGTAACCTTTAACCCTAACCCTAATCCCTAACCCTAAACCCTCACCCTAACACTAAACTTCATCCTTAACCCTAACCAGAATCCTAACCCTAAATCTAATTCTCAGACTTCTTGCTTTCTTAGAGTTTAGAAAGCCTGCCATCCTCCCATGCCATGCGTGAAAGGAGGCTCTACCACTGTGTCCGGCATGAAACCCACAGGCCCATACCCAGAGTATGATAGAGTGGGTTCCCAGGTACAATCCCAGCCCCCTAAACTCCCCCCGCCCGCCTAATGCAGACAGGGCCCGTGCGCTAAGCATAAACAATACCTTTAACAGATAACCCTAACCCTGAACATAACACCCAACCCTGTTCCTATTTCTCCCCTTAACACGTAAACCTCACCGTGCGCCTAACTTTGACCTCTTATCCTAACGTTAATGCATAACCCATTTCCTGAGAACAACCCCTATCCCATAATTCTAAACCTATCTCCTAGTCATCACTGTGACACCTAATCCCTAACCCTAATTCTAAACCGGTAACCCTAACCGTAAACCTACCTACAACCCTAACACTGACAGTAACCCTTACTTCTAACCCCAACGCTATGCCTAACAAAAACCCTAACCCTTGACCCTAACCCTTCACCCTAACCCCTAAGCCTTACCCTAACCCTTAACCCTAATCCTAATCCTAACCATTACACCTAACCCTAGCTCTTAAAGCTAACCCTAAACCTTACCCTCACGACTAGACCTAACCCTGACACTAACCTAACACCTAACCCTAACCAGAACCCCTAAAGCTAACCCTGAACCCTATCCCTAACCCTAGCAGTAAACTTTAACCCTAAACCTAAGCCCAACCCGTAACCCTAATCCTATCCTTTTACCCTAAAACTAACCCCTAAACCTAACCCCTATACCTCACCCTAACTCTTATCCCAATCCTAATTCTAACCATACCCCTTCATAAAACACTAACTCCTGACCGCTAACCGTAACACTAACCAAAAACCCTTATCACTACTCCCTAAACCTAACGCTTAACCTTTACCCTAACCGTTAACCCTCACCCTAAATCTTAACACTGACCCTAACCTTAACCTTTAACTCTAAGCCTAACCATTAACCCCACAGTATGGAAGACCCTTAATGCTAATGGGATCCCTTATCCCCAACCCTAACACTACAGCTAAAAATAACCCTAACGTTTTATCCTTAAACCTAACCCCTAACTCTTACTTTAATCCCAAAACCTAACGCTACTCCTAAGCAATAAACCTAACCCTATCTCTTAACCCTAACGCTAGCACTTACCCTAACGCCTAGATCTAACCCTAAATCTAACCTACCGCTTAATCCTAACCTTAAGCCCTAATGCTAACACTAACCCTGAACCCTAAACCTACCCGTAACCCTTAACACTAACCCTATCCATGAACCTTAACCCTGACCCTAACCATTACCCGCACCCAAGCATTTAACCCTGACCCTAACCCTAATCCTTAATGCTAACCTTAACACTAAACCCTAACCCTAAGCCCAACACTTAACCCTAATCCTATCCTTTTACCCTAACCCTAACACTAAAGCTAACCCCTAAAGGTAACCCTAACCGTCACCAGTAAACCTAACCCTAACCTCTAACACAAACCATAGCACATAACTCTAACCCTAAAACTAACCCTAACCCTAACCATAAACTCTAACACTTAACCTTAACCCTAAGCGTTAACTCTCATGCTAACCTTTAATCCTAACCCTAATCTTAATCTTCAACCCTAAACCTAACACTTAACCCTAACCCTGTACCAAACCCTAACCCCTCATCTTAACCCTAACCGTAAACCTCAACCCTAAACCAAAGTGTAACCGTTAAACCTAAGAGTAACCTTTAACCCTAACCCTAATCCCTAACCCTAAGCCCTCACCTTAACACTAAACTTCATCCTTAACCCTAACCATAATCCTAACCGTAAATCTAATTCTCAGACTTCTTGCTTTCTTAGAGTTTAGAAAGCCTGCCATCCTCCCATGCCATGCGTGAAAGAAGGCTCTACCACTGTGTCCTGCATGAAACCCACGGGCCCATACCCATAGTATGATAGAGTGGGTTCCCGGGTACAATCCCAGCCCCCTAAATTCCCCCCGCCCGCCTAATGCAGACAGGGCCCGTACGCTAAGCATAAACAATACCTTTAACAGATAACCCTAACCCTGAACATAACACCCAACCCTGTTCCTATTTCTCCCCTTAACACGTAAACTTCACCGTGCGCCTAACTTTAACCTCTTATCCTAACGTTAATGCATAACCCATTTCCTGAGAACAACCCCTATCCCATAATTCTAACCCTATCTCCTAGTCATCACTGTGACACCTAATCCCTAACTCTAATTCTAAACCGCTAACCCTAACCGTAACCCTACCTACAACCCTAACACTGACAGTAACCCTTACTTCTAACCCCAACGCTATGCCTAACAAAAACCCTAACCCTTCACCCTAACCCTTCACCCTAACCCCTAAGCCTTACCCTAACCCTTAACCCTAATCCTAATCCTAACCATTAAACCTAACCCTAGCTCTTAAAGCTAACCCTAAACCTTACCCTCACGACTAGACCTAACCCTGACACTAACCTAACACCTAACCCTAACCAGAACCCCTAAAGCTAACCCTGAACCCTATCCCTAACCCTAGCAGTAAACTTTAACCCTAAACCTAAGCCCAACCCGTAACCCTAATCCTATCCTTTTACCCTAAAACTAACCCCTAAACCTAACCCCTATACCTCACCCTAACTCTAACCCCAATCCTAATTCTAACCATACCCCTTCATAAAACACTAACTCCTAACCGCTAACCCTAACACTAATCAAAAACCATAATCACTAATCCCTAACCCTAACGCTTAACCTTTACCCTGACCATTAACCCTCACCCTAAATCTTAACACTGACCCTAACCTTAACCTTTAACTCTAAGCCTAACCCTTAACCCTACAGGAAGGAAGACCCTTAATGCTAATGGGATCCCTTATCCCTAACCCTAACACTACAGCTAAAAATAACCCTAACCTTGGATCCTTAAACCTAACCCCTAACACTTACTTTAACCCCAGACCCTAACCCTAATTCTAAGCATTAAACCTAACCCTATCTCTTAACCCTAACGCTAGCCCTTACCCTAACGCCTAGATCTAACCCTAAATCTAACCTACCGCCTAATCCTAACCTTAAGCCCTAATGCTAACACTAACCCTGAACCCTAAACCTACCCGTAACCCTTAACACTAACTCTATCCGAGAACCTTAACCCTGACCCTAACCATTACCTGCACCCAAGCATTTAACCCTGACCCTAACCCTAATCCTTAATGCTAACCTTAACACTAAACCCTAACCCTAAGCCCAACACTTAACCCTAATCCTATCCCTTAACCCTAACCCTAACCCTAATGCTAACCCCTAAACGTAACCCTAACCGTCACCAGTAAACCTACCCTAAACTCTAACACAAACCATAGCACATAACTCTAACCCTAAAACTAACCCTAACCCTAAACCTAACCCTAAACCCGAACTCTTAACCTTAACCCTAAGCGTTAACTCTCACGCTAACCTTTAATCCTAACCCTAATCCTAATCTTCAACCCTAAACCTAACACTTAACCCTAACCCTGTACCAAACCCTAACCCCTCATCTTAACCCTAACCGTAAACCTCAACCCTAAACGAAAGTGTAACCATTAAACCTAAGAGTAACCTTTAACCCTAACCCTAATCCCTAACCCTAAGCCCTCATCCTAACACTAAACTTCATCCTTAACCCTAACCAGAATCCTAACCCTAAATCTAATTCTCAGACTTCTTGCCTTCTTAGAGTTTAGAAAGCCTGCAATCCTCCCATGCCATGCGTGAAAGGAGGCTCTACCACTGTGTCCTGCATGAAACCCACGGGCCCATACCCAGAGTATGATAGAGTGGGTTCCCGGGTACAATCCCAGCCCCCTAAACTCCCCCCGCCCGCCTAATGCAGACAGGGCCCGTGCGCTAAGCATAAACAATACCTTTAACAGATAACCCTAACCCTGAAAATAACACCGAACCCTGTTCCTATTTCTCCCTTTAACACGTAAACCTCACCGTGCGCCTAACTTTAACCTCTTATCCTAACGTTAATGCATAACCCATTTCCTGAGAACAACCGCTATCCCATAATTCTAACCCTATCTCCTAGTCATCACTGTGACACCTAGTCGCTAACCCTAATTCTAAACCGCTAACCCTAACCGTAACCCTACCTACAACCCTAACACTGACAGTAACCCTTACATCTAACCCCAACGCTATGCCTAACAAAAACCCTAACCCTTGACCCTAACCCTTCACCCTAACCCCTAAGCCTTACCCTAACCCTTAACCCTAATCCTAATTCTAACCATTAAACCTAACCCTAGCTCTTAAAGCTAACCCTAAACCTTACCCTCACGACTAGACCTAACCCTGACACTAACCTAACACCTAACCCTAACCAGAACCCCTAAAGCTAACCCTGAACCCTATCCCTAACCCTAGCAGTAAACTTTAACCCAAAACCTAAGCCCAACCCGTAACCCTAATCCTATCCTTTTACCCTAAAACTAACCCCTAAGCCTAACCCCTATACCTCACCCTAACTCTAACCCCAATCCTAATTCTAACCATACCCCTTCATAAAACACTAACTCCTAACCGCTAACCCTAACACTAACCAAAAACCCTAATCACTAATCCCTAACCCTAACGCTTAACCTTTACCCTAACCGTTAACCCTCACCCCAAATCTTAACACTGACCCTAACCTTAACCTTTAACTCTAAGCCTAACCCTTAACCCTACAGTAAGGAAGACCCTTAATGCTAATGGGATCCCTTATCCCTAACCCTAACACTACAGCTAAAAATAACCCTAAGCTTGGATCCTTAAACCTAACCCCTAACACTTACTTTAACCCCAAACCCTAACCCTAATCCTAAGCATTAAACCTAACCCTATCTCTTAACCCTAACGCTAGCCCTTACCCTAAAGCCTAGATCTAACCCTAAATCTAACCTATCGCCTAATCCTCACCTTAAGCCCTAATGCTAACACCTACCCTGAACCCTAAACCTACCCGTAACCCTTCACACTAACCCTATCCGTGAACCTAAACCCTGACCCTAACCATTACCCGCACCCAAGCATTTAACCCTGACCCTAACCCTAATCCTTAATGCTAACCTTAACACTAAACCCTAACCCTAAGCGCAACACTTAACGCTAATCCTATCCCTTAACCCTAACCCTAACCCTAACCCTAATGCTACCCCCTAAACGTAACCCTAACCCTAACCCTAACCCTAGCACATAACTCTATCCCTAAAACTAACCCTAACCCTAGCTCTTAAAGCTAACCCTAAACCTTACCCTCACGGCTAGACCTAACCCTGACACTAACCTAACACCTAACCCTAACCAGAACCCCTAAAGCTAACCCTGAACCCTACCCCTAACCCTAGCAGTAAACTTTAACCCTAAACCTAAGCCCAACCCGTAACCCTAATCATATCCTTTTACCCTAAAACTAACCCCTAAACCTAACCCCTATACCTCACCCTAACTCTAACCCCAATCCTAATTCTAACCATACCCCTTCATAAAACACTAACTCCTAACCGCTAACCCTAACACTAATCAAAAACCATAATCACTAATCCCTAACCCTAACGCTTAACCTTTACCCTGAGTGTTAACCCTCACCCTAAATATTAACACTGACCCTAACCTTAACCTTTAACTCTAAGCCTAACCCTTAACCCTACAGGAAGGAAGACCCTTAATGCTAATGGGATCCCTTATCCCTAACCCTAACACTACAGCTAAAAATAACCCTAACCTTGGATCCTTAAACCTAACCCCTAACACTTACTTTAACCCCAAACCCTAACCCTAATCCTAAGCATTAAACCTAACCCTATCTCTTAACCCTAACGCTAGCCCTTACCCTAACGCCTAGATCTAACCCTAAATCTAACCTACTGCCTAATCCTAACCTTAAGCCCTAATGCTAACTCTAACCCTGAACCCTAACCCTCCCGTAACTCTTAACACTAAGCCTATCCGTGAACCTTAACCCTGACCCTAACCATTACCCGCACCCAAGCATTGAACCGTGACCCTACCACTAATCCTTAATGCTAACCCTAACACTAAACCCTAACCCTAAGCCCAACACTTATCCCTAATCCTATCCCTTAACCCTAACCCTAATCCTAATGCTAACCCCTAAAGGTAACCCTAACCGTCACCAGTAAACCTAACCCTAACCTCTAACACAAACCATAGCACATAACTCTAACCCTAAAACTAACCCTAACCCTAACCATAAACTCTAACACTTAACCTTAACCCTAAGCGTTAACTCTCATGCTAACCTTTAATCCTAACCCTAATCTTAATCTTCAACCCTAAACCTAACACTTAACCCTAACCCTGTACCAAACCCTAACCCCTCATCTTAACCCTAACCGTAAACCTCAACCCTAAACCAAAGTGTAACCGTTAAACCTAAGAGTAACCTTTAACCCTAACCCTAATCCCTAACCCTAAGCCCTCACCTTAACACTAAACTTCATCCTTAACCCTAACCATAATCCTAACCGTAAATCTAATTCTCAGACTTCTTGCTTTCTTAGAGTTTAGAAAGCCTGCCATCCTCCCATGCCATGCGTGAAAGAAGGCTCTACCACTGTGTCCTGCATGAAACCCACGGGCCCATACCCATAGTATGATAGAGTGGGTTCCCGGGTACAATCCCAGCCCCCTAAATTCCCCCCGCCCGCCTAATGCAGACAGGGCCCGTACGCTAAGCATAAACAATACCTTTAACAGATAACCCTAACCCTGAACATAACACCCAACCCTGTTCCTATTTCTCCCCTTAACACGTAAACTTCACCGTGCGCCTAACTTTAACCTCTTATCCTAACGTTAATGCATAACCCATTTCCTGAGAACAACCCCTATCCCATAATTCTAACCCTATCTCCTAGTCATCACTGTGACACCTAATCCCTAACTCTAATTCTAAACCGCTAACCCTAACCGTAACCCTACCTACAACCCTAACACTGACAGTAACCCTTACTTCTAACCCCAACGCTATGCCTAACAAAAACCCTAACCCTTCACCCTAACCCTTCACCCTAACCCCTAAGCCTTACCCTAACCCTTAACCCTAATCCTAATCCTAACCATTAAACCTAACCCTAGCTCTTAAAGCTAACCCTAAACCTTACCCTCACGACTAGACCTAACCCTGACACTAACCTAACACCTAACCCTAACCAGAACCCCTAAAGCTAACCCTGAACCCTATCCCTAACCCTAGCAGTAAACTTTAACCCTAAACCTAAGCCCAACCCGTAACCCTAATCCTATCCTTTTACCCTAAAACTAACCCCTAAACCTAACCCCTATACCTCACCCTAACTCTAACCCCAATCCTAATTCTAACCATACCCCTTCATAAAACACTAACTCCTAACCGCTAACCCTAACACTAATCAAAAACCATAATCACTAATCCCTAACCCTAACGCTTAACCTTTACCCTGACCATTAACCCTCACCCTAAATCTTAACACTGACCCTAACCTTAACCTTTAACTCTAAGCCTAACCCTTAACCCTACAGGAAGGAAGACCCTTAATGCTAATGGGATCCCTTATCCCTAACCCTAACACTACAGCTAAAAATAACCCTAACCTTGGATCCTTAAACCTAACCCCTAACACTTACTTTAACCCCAGACCCTAACCCTAATTCTAAGCATTAAACCTAACCCTATCTCTTAACCCTAACGCTAGCCCTTACCCTAACGCCTAGATCTAACCCTAAATCTAACCTACCGCCTAATCCTAACCTTAAGCCCTAATGCTAACACTAACCCTGAACCCTAAACCTACCCGTAACCCTTAACACTAACTCTATCCGAGAACCTTAACCCTGACCCTAACCATTACCTGCACCCAAGCATTTAACCCTGACCCTAACCCTAATCCTTAATGCTAACCTTAACACTAAACCCTAACCCTAAGCCCAACACTTAACCCTAATCCTATCCCTTAACCCTAACCCTAACCCTAATGCTAACCCCTAAACGTAACCCTAACCGTCACCAGTAAACCTACCCTAAACTCTAACACAAACCATAGCACATAACTCTAACCCTAAAACTAACCCTAACCCTAAACCTAACCCTAAACCCGAACTCTTAACCTTAACCCTAAGCGTTAACTCTCACGCTAACCTTTAATCCTAACCCTAATCCTAATCTTCAACCCTAAACCTAACACTTAACCCTAACCCTGTACCAAACCCTAACCCCTCATCTTAACCCTAACCGTAAACCTCAACCCTAAACGAAAGTGTAACCATTAAACCTAAGAGTAACCTTTAACCCTAACCCTAATCCCTAACCCTAAGCCCTCATCCTAACACTAAACTTCATCCTTAACCCTAACCAGAATCCTAACCCTAAATCTAATTCTCAGACTTCTTGCCTTCTTAGAGTTTAGAAAGCCTGCAATCCTCCCATGCCATGCGTGAAAGGAGGCTCTACCACTGTGTCCTGCATGAAACCCACGGGCCCATACCCAGAGTATGATAGAGTGGGTTCCCGGGTACAATCCCAGCCCCCTAAACTCCCCCCGCCCGCCTAATGCAGACAGGGCCCGTGCGCTAAGCATAAACAATACCTTTAACAGATAACCCTAACCCTGAAAATAACACCGAACCCTGTTCCTATTTCTCCCTTTAACACGTAAACCTCACCGTGCGCCTAACTTTAACCTCTTATCCTAACGTTAATGCATAACCCATTTCCTGAGAACAACCGCTATCCCATAATTCTAACCCTATCTCCTAGTCATCACTGTGACACCTAGTCGCTAACCCTAATTCTAAACCGCTAACCCTAACCGTAACCCTACCTACAACCCTAACACTGACAGTAACCCTTACATCTAACCCCAACGCTATGCCTAACAAAAACCCTAACCCTTGACCCTAACCCTTCACCCTAACCCCTAAGCCTTACCCTAACCCTTAACCCTAATCCTAATTCTAACCATTAAACCTAACCCTAGCTCTTAAAGCTAACCCTAAACCTTACCCTCACGACTAGACCTAACCCTGACACTAACCTAACACCTAACCCTAACCAGAACCCCTAAAGCTAACCCTGAACCCTATCCCTAACCCTAGCAGTAAACTTTAACCCAAAACCTAAGCCCAACCCGTAACCCTAATCCTATCCTTTTACCCTAAAACTAACCCCTAAGCCTAACCCCTATACCTCACCCTAACTCTAACCCCAATCCTAATTCTAACCATACCCCTTCATAAAACACTAACTCCTAACCGCTAACCCTAACACTAACCAAAAACCCTAATCACTAATCCCTAACCCTAACGCTTAACCTTTACCCTAACCGTTAACCCTCACCCCAAATCTTAACACTGACCCTAACCTTAACCTTTAACTCTAAGCCTAACCCTTAACCCTACAGTAAGGAAGACCCTTAATGCTAATGGGATCCCTTATCCCTAACCCTAACACTACAGCTAAAAATAACCCTAAGCTTGGATCCTTAAACCTAACCCCTAACACTTACTTTAACCCCAAACCCTAACCCTAATCCTAAGCATTAAACCTAACCCTATCTCTTAACCCTAACGCTAGCCCTTACCCTAAAGCCTAGATCTAACCCTAAATCTAACCTATCGCCTAATCCTCACCTTAAGCCCTAATGCTAACACCTACCCTGAACCCTAAACCTACCCGTAACCCTTCACACTAACCCTATCCGTGAACCTAAACCCTGACCCTAACCATTACCCGCACCCAAGCATTTAACCCTGACCCTAACCCTAATCCTTAATGCTAACCTTAACACTAAACCCTAACCCTAAGCGCAACACTTAACGCTAATCCTATCCCTTAACCCTAACCCTAACCCTAACCCTAATGCTACCCCCTAAACGTAACCCTAACCCTAACCCTAACCCTAGCACATAACTCTATCCCTAAAACTAACCCTAACCCTAGCTCTTAAAGCTAACCCTAAACCTTACCCTCACGGCTAGACCTAACCCTGACACTAACCTAACACCTAACCCTAACCAGAACCCCTAAAGCTAACCCTGAACCCTACCCCTAACCCTAGCAGTAAACTTTAACCCTAAACCTAAGCCCAACCCGTAACCCTAATCATATCCTTTTACCCTAAAACTAACCCCTAAACCTAACCCCTATACCTCACCCTAACTCTAACCCCAATCCTAATTCTAACCATACCCCTTCATAAAACACTAACTCCTAACCGCTAACCCTAACACTAATCAAAAACCATAATCACTAATCCCTAACCCTAACGCTTAACCTTTACCCTGAGTGTTAACCCTCACCCTAAATATTAACACTGACCCTAACCTTAACCTTTAACTCTAAGCCTAACCCTTAACCCTACAGGAAGGAAGACCCTTAATGCTAATGGGATCCCTTATCCCTAACCCTAACACTACAGCTAAAAATAACCCTAACCTTGGATCCTTAAACCTAACCCCTAACACTTACTTTAACCCCAAACCCTAACCCTAATCCTAAGCATTAAACCTAACCCTATCTCTTAACCCTAACGCTAGCCCTTACCCTAACGCCTAGATCTAACCCTAAATCTAACCTACTGCCTAATCCTAACCTTAAGCCCTAATGCTAACTCTAACCCTGAACCCTAACCCTCCCGTAACTCTTAACACTAAGCCTATCCGTGAACCTTAACCCTGACCCTAACCATTACCCGCACCCAAGCATTGAACCGTGACCCTACCACTAATCCTTAATGCTAACCCTAACACTAAACCCTAACCCTAAGCCCAACACTTATCCCTAATCCTATCCCTTAACCCTAACCCTAATCCTAATGCTAACCCCTAAACGTAACCCTAAGCGTGACCAGTAAACCTAACCCTAACCTCTAACACAAACCATAGCACATAACTCTAAACCTAAAACCAACCCTAACCCTAACCCTAACCCCTAACTCTTAACCTTAACCCTAAGCGTTAACTCTCACGCTAACCTTTAATCCTAACCCTAATCCTAATCTTCAACCCTAAACCTAACACTTAACCCTAACCCTGTACCAAACCCTAACCCCTCATCTTAACCCTAACCGTAAACCTCAACCCTAAACCAAAGTGTAACCGTTAAACCTAAGAGTAACATTTAACCCTAACCCTAATCCCTAACCCTAAGCCCTCACCCTAACACTAAACTTCATCCTTAACCCTAACCATAATCGTAACCCTAAATCTAATTCTCTGACTTCTTGCTTTCTTAGAGTTTAGAAAGCCTGCAATCCTCCCATGCCATGCGTGAAAGGAGGCTCTACCACTGTGTCCTGCATGAAACCCACGGGCCCATACCCAGAGTATGATAGAGTGGGTTCCCGGGTACAATCCCAGCCCCCTAAACTCCCCCCGCCCGCCTAATGCAGACAGGGCCCGTGCGCTAAGCATAAACAATACCTTTAACAGATAACCCTAACCCTGAACATAACACCCAACCCTGTTCCTATTTCTCCCCTTAACACGTAAACCTCACCGTGCGCCTAACTTTAACCTCTTATCCTAACGTTAATGCATAACCCATTTCCTGAGAACAACCCCTATCCCATAATTCTAACCCTATCTCCTAGTCATCACTGAGACACCTAATCCCTAACCCTAATTCTAAACCGCTAACCCTAACCGTAACCCTACCTACAACCCTAACACTGACAGTAACCCTTACTTCTAACCCCAACGCTATGCCTAACAAAAACCCTAACCCTTGACCCTAACCCTTCACCCTAACCCCTAAGCCTTACCCTAACCCTTAACCCTAATCCTAATCCTAACCATTAAACCTAACCCTAGCTCTTAAAGCTAACCCTAAACCTTACCCTCACGACTAGACTTAACCCTGACACTAACCTAACACCTAACCCTAACCAGAACCCCTAAAGCTAACCCTGAATCCTATCCCTAACCCTAGCAATAAACTTTAACCCTAAACCTAAGCCCAACCCGTAACCCTAATCCTATCCTTTTACCCTAAAACTAACCCCTAAACCTAACCCCTATACCTCACCCTAACTCTAACCCCAATCCTAATTTTTTTTTTTTTTTTTTTTTTTGAGACAGAGTCTCACTCTGTTGCCCAGGCTAGATTGAGTGCCGTGGCTTCAGCCTAGCTCACAGCAACCTCAAACTCCTGAGCTCAAGCGATCCTCCTGTCTCAGCCTCCCGAGTAGCTGGGACTACAGGCATGCACCACCATGCCCGGCTAATTTTTTCTATATATATTTTTATTGTCCATATAATTTCTTTCTATTTTTAGTAGAGATGGGGTCTCGCTCTTGCTCAGGCTGGTCTCGAACTCCTGAGCTCAAACGATCCGCCCACCTCGGCCTCCCAGAGTGCTAGTATTACAGGCGTGAGCCACCGCGCCCGGCCCCGAATCCTAATTCTAACCATACCCCTTCATAAAACACTAACTCCTAACCGCTAACCCTAACAATAACCAAAAACCCTAATCACTAATCCCTAACCCTAACGCTTAAACTTTACCCTAACCGTTAACCCTCACCCTAAATCTTAACACTGACCCTAACCTTAACCTTTAACTCTAAGCCTAACCCTTAACCCTACAGTAAGGAAGACCCTTAATGCTAATGGGTTCCCTTATCCCTAACCCTAACACTACAGCTAAAAATAACCCTAACCTTTGATACTTAAACCTAAATCCTAACACTTACTTTAACCCCATACCCTAACCCTAATCCTAAGCATTAAACCTAACCCTATCTCTTAACCCTAACAATAGCCCTTACCCTAACGCCTAGATCTAACCCTAAATCAAACCTACCGCCTAATCCTAACCTTAAGCCCTAATGCTAACTCTAACCCTGAACCCTAACCCTCCCGTAACTCTTAACACTAACCCTATCCGTGAACCTTAACCCTGACACTAACCATTACCCGTCCCCAAGCATTGAACCGTGACCCTACCACTAATCCTTAATGCTAACCCTAACACTAAACCCTAACCCTAAGCCCAACACTTATCCCTAATGCTATCCCTTAACCCTAACCCTAATCCTAATGCTAACCCCTAAACGTAACCCTAAGCGTGACCAGTAAACCTAACCCTAACCTCTAACACAAACCATAGCACATAACTCTAAACCTAAAACCAACCCTAACCCTAACCCTAAACCCTAACTCTTAACCTTAACCCTAAGCGTTAACTCTGACGCTAACCTTTAATCCTAACCCTAATCCTAATCTTCAACCCTAAACCTAACACTTAACCCTAACACTGTACCAAACCCTAACCCCTCATCTTAACCCTAACCGTAAACCTCAACCCTAAACCAAAGTGTAACCGTTAAACCTAAGAGTAACATTTAACCCTAACCCTAATCCCTAACCCTAAGCCCTCACCCTAACACTAAACTTCATCCTTAACCCTAACCATAATCGTAACCCTAAATCTAATTCTCAGACTTCTTGCTTTCTTAGAGTTTAGAAAGCCTGCAATCCTCCCATGCCATGCGTGAAAGGAGGCTCTACCACTGTGTCCTGCATGAAACCCACGGGCCCATACCCAGAGTATGATAGAGTGGGTTCCCGGGTACAATCCCAGCCCCCTAAACTCCCCCCGCCCGCCTAATGCAGACAGGGCCCGTGCGCTAAGCATAAACAATACCTTTAACAGATAACCCTAACCCTGAACATAACACCCAACCCTGTTCCTATTTCTCCCCTTAACACGTAAACCTCACCGTGCGCCTAACTTTAACCTCTTATCCTAACGTTAATGCATAACCCATTTCATGAGAACAACCCCTATCCCATAATTCTAACCCTATCTCCTAGTCATCACTGAGACACCTAATCCCTAACCCTAATTCTAAACCGCTAACCCTAACCGTAACCCTACCTACAACCCTAACACTCACAGTAACCCTTACTTCTAACCCCAACCCTATGCCTAACAAAAACCCTAACCCTTGACCCTAACCCTTCACCCTAACCCCTAAGCCTTACCCTAACCCTTAACCCTAATCCTAATCCTAACCATTAAACCTAACCCTAGCTCTTAAAGCTAACCCTAAACCTTACCCTCACGACTAGACTTAACCCTGACACTAACCTAACACCTAACCCTAACCAGAACCCCTAAAGCTAACCCTGAACCCTATCCCTAACCCTAGCAATAAACTTTAACCCTAAACCTAAGCCCAACCCGTAACCCTAATCCTATCCTTTTACCCTAAAACTAACCCCTAAACCTAACCCCTATACCTCACCCTAACTCTAACCCCAATCCTAATTCTTTTTTTTTTTTTTTTTTTTTTTTGAGACAGAGTCTCACTCTGTTGCCCAGGCTAGATTGAGTGCCGTGGCGTCAGCCTAGCTCACAGCAACCTCAAACTCCTCAGCTCAAGCGATCCTCCTGTCTCAGCCTCCCGAGTAGCTGGGACTACAGGCATGCACCACCATGCCCGGCTAATTTTTTCTATATATATTTTTAGCTGTCCATATAATTTCTTTCTATTTTTAGTAGAGATGGGGTCTCGCTCTTGCTCAGGCTGGTCTCGAACTCCTGAGCTCAAACGATCCGCCCACCTCGGCCTCCCAGAGTGCTAGTATTACAGGCGTGAGCCACCGCGCCCGGCCCAGAATCCTAATTCTAACCATACCCCTTCATAAAACACTAACTCCTAACCGCTAACCCTAACAATAACCAAAAACCCTAATCACTAATCCCTAACCCTAACGCTTAAACTTTACCCTAACCGTTAACCCTCACCCTAAATCTTAACACTGACCCTAACCTTAACCTTTAACTCTAAGCCTAACCCTTAACCCTACAGTAAGGAAAACCCTTAATGCTAATGGGTTCCCTTATCCCTAACCCTAACACTACAGCTAAAAATAACCCTAACCTTTGATACTTAAACCTAAATCCTAACACTTACTTTAACCCCATACCCTAACCCTAATCCTAAGCATTAAACCTAACCCTATCTCTTAACCCTAACGCTAGCCCTTACCCTAAGGCCTAGATCTAACCCTAAATCTAACCTACCGCCTAATCCTAACCTTAAGCCCTAATGCTAACTCTAACCCTGAACCCTAAACCTACCCGTAACTCTTAACACTAACCCTATCCGTGAACCTTAACCCTGACACTAACCATTACCCGCACCCAAGCATTTAACCCTGACCCTACCACTAATCCTTAATGATAACCCTAACACTAAACCCTAACCCTAAGCCCAACACTTAACTCTAATCCTATCCCTTAACCCTAACCCTAAACCTAATGCTAACCCCTAAACGTAACCCTAAGCGTGACCAGTAAACCTAAACCTAACTTCTAACACAAACCATAGCACATAACTCTAACCCTAAAACGAACCCTAACACTAACCCTAACCCCTAACACTTAACCTTAACCCTAAGAGTTAACTCTCACGCTAACCTTTAATCCTAACCCTAATCCTAATCTTCAACCCTAAACCTAACACTTAACCCTAACCCTGTACCAAACCCTAACCCCTCATCTTAACCCCAACCGTAAACCTCAACCCTACACCAAAGTGTAACCGTTAAACCTAAGAGTAACCTTTAACCCTAACCCGAATCCCTAACCCTAAGCCCTCACCCTAACACTAAACTTCATCCTTAACCCTAACCAGAATCCTAACCCTAAATCTAATTCTCAGACTTCTTGCTTTCTTAGAGTTTAGAAAGCCTGCAATCCTCCCATGCCATGCGTGAAAGGAGGCTCTACCACTGTGTCCTGCATGAAACCCACAGGCCCATACCCAGAGTATGATAGAGTGGGTTCCCGGGTACAATCCCAGCCCCCTAAACTCCCCCCGCCCGCCTAATGCAGACAGGGCCCGTGCGCTAAGCATAAACAATACCTTTAACAGATAACCCTAACCCTGAACATAACACCCAACCCTGTTCCTATTTCTCCCCTTAACACGTAAACCTCACCGTGCGCCTAACTTTAACCTCTTATCCTAACGTTAATGCATAACCCATTTCCTGAGAACAACCCCTATCCCATAATTCTAACCCTATCTCCTAGTCATCACTGTGACACCTAATCCCTAACCCTAATTCTAAACCGCTAACCTTAACCGTAACCCTACCTACAACCCTAACACTGACAGTAACCCTTACTTCTAACCCCAACGCTATGCCTAACAAAAACCCTAACCCTTGACCCTAACCCTTCACCCTAACCCCTAAGCCTTACCCTAACCCTTAACCCTAATCCTAATCCTAACCATTAAACCTAACCCTAGCTCTTAAAGCTAACCCTAAACCTTACCCTCACGACTAGACCTAACCCTGACACTAACCTAACACCTAACCCTAACCAGAACCCCTAAAGCTAACCCTGAACCCTATCCCTAACCCTAGCAGTGAACTTTAACCCTAAACCTAAGCCCAACCCGTAACCCTAATCCTATCCTTTTACCCTAAAACTAACCCCTAAACCTAACCCCTATACCTCACCCTAACTCTAACCCCAATCCTAATTCTAACCATACCCCTTCATAAAACACTAACTCCTAACCGCTAACCCTAACACTAACCAAAAACCCTAATCACTAATCCCTAACCCTAACGCTTAACCTTTACCCTAACCGTTAACCCTCACCCTAAATCTTAACACTGACCCTAACCTTAACCTTTAACTCTAAGCCTAACCCTTAACCCTACAGTAAGGAAGACCCTTAATGCTAATGGGATCCCTTATCCCTAACCCTAACACTACAGCTAAAAATAACCCTAACCTTGGATCCTTAAACCTAACCCCTAACACTTACTTTAACCCCAAACCCTAACCCTAATCCTAAGCATTAAACCTAACCCTATCTCTTAACCCTAACGCTAGCCCTTACCCTAAAGCCTGGATCTAACCCTAAATCTAACCTATCGCCTAATCCTAACCTTAAGCCCTAATGCTAACACTAACCCTGAACCCTAAACCTACCCGTAACCCTTAACACTAACCCTATCCGTGAACCTAAACCCTGACCCTAACCATTACCCGCACCCAAGCATTTAACCCTGACCCTAACCCTAATCCTTAATGCTAACCTTAACACTAAACCCTAACCCTAAGCCCAACACTTAACCCTAATCCTATCCCTTAACCCTAACCCTAACCCTAACCCTAATGCTACCCCCTAAACGTAACCCTAACCCTAACCCTAACCCTAGCACATAACTCTAACCCTAAAACTAACCCTAACCCTAGCTCTTAAAGCTAACCCTAAACCTTACCCTCACGACTAGACCTAACCCTGACACTAACCTAACACCTAACACTAACCAGAACCCCTAAAGCTAACCCTGAACCCTATCCCTAACCCTAGCTGTAAACTTTAACCCTAAACCTAAGCCCAGCCCGTAACCCTAATCCTATACTTTTACCCTAAAACTAACCCCTAAACCTAACACCTATACCTCACCCTAACTCTAACCCCAATCCTGATTCTAACCATACCCCTTCATAAAACACTAACTCCTAACCGCTAACCCTAACACTAATCAAAAACCCTAATCACTAATCCCTAACCCTAACGCTTAACCTTTACCCTAACCGTTAACCCTCACCCTAAATCTTAACACTGACCCTAACCTTAACCTTTAACTCTAAGCCTAACCCTTAACCCTACAGGAAGGAAGACCCTTAATGCTAATGGGATCCCTTATCCCTAACCCTAACACTACAGCTAAAAATAACCCTAACCTTGGATCCTTAAACCTAACCCCTAACACTTACTTTAACCCCAAACCCTAACCCAAATCCTAAGCATTTAACCTAACCCTATCTCTTAACCCTAACGCTAGCCCTTACCCTAACGCCTAGATCTAACCCTAAATCTAACCTACCGCCTAATCCTAACCTTAAGCACTAATGCTAACACTAACCCTGAACCCTAAACCTACCCGTAACCCTTAACACTAACTCTATCCGTGAACCTTAACCCTGACCCTAACCAATACCTGCACCCAAGCATTTAACCCTGACCCTAACCCTAATCCTTAATGCTAACCTTAACACTAAACCCTAAACCTAAGCCCAACACTTAACCCTAATCCTATCCCTTAACCCTAAACCTAATGCTAACCCCTTAACCTAACCCTCACCGTGACCAGTAAACCTAACCCTAACCTCTAACAGAAACCATAGCACATAACTCTAACCCTAAAACGAACCCTAATCCTAACCGTAAACCCTAACCCTTAACCTTAACCCCAAGCGTTAACTCTCACTCTAACCTTTAATCCTTACCCTAATCCTAATCTTCAACCCTAAACCTAACACTTAACCCTAACCCTGTACCAAACCCTAACCCCTCATCTTAACCCTAACCGTAAATCTCAACCCTAAACCAAACTGTAACCGTTAAACCTAAGATTAACCTTTAACCCTAACCCTAATCCCTAACCCTAAGCCCTCACCCTAACACTAAACTTCATCCTTAACCCTAACCAGAATCCTAACCCTAAATCTAATTCTCAGACTTCTTGCTTTCTTAGAGTTTAGAAAGCCTGCAATCCTCCCATGCCATGCGTGAAAGGAGGCTCTACCACTGTGTCCTGCATGAAACCCACGGGCCCATACCCAGAGTATGATAGAGTGGGTTCCCGGGTACAATCCCAGCCCCCTAAACTCCCCCCGCCCGCCTAATGCAGACAGGGCCCGTGCGCTAAGCATAAACAATACCTTTAACAGATAACCCTAACCCTGAACATAACACCCAACCCTGTTCCTATTTCTCCCCTTAACACGTAAACCTCACCGTGCGCCTAACTTTAACCTCTTATCCTAACGTTAATGCATAACCCATTTCCTGAGAACAACCACGAGAACAAACCCTATCCCATAATTCTAACCCTATCTCCTAGTCATCACTGTGACACCTAATCCCTAACCCTAATTCTAATCCGCTAACCCTAACCGTAACCCTACCTACAACCCTAACACTCACAGTAACCCTTACTTCTAACCCCAACGCTATGCCTAACAAAAACCCTAACCCTTGACCCTAACCCTTCACCCTAACCCCTAAGCCTTACCCTAACCCTTAACCCTAATCCTAATCCTAACCATTAAACCTAACCCTAGCTCTTAAAGCTAACCCTAAACCTTACCCTCACGACTAGACCTAACCCTGACACTAACCTAACACCTAACCCTAACCAGAACCCCTAAAGCTAACCCTGAACCCTATCCCTAACCCTAGCAGTGAACTTTAACCCTAAACCTAAGCCCAACCCGTAACCCTAATCCTATCCTTTTACCCTAAAACTAACCCCTAAACCTAACCCCTATACCTCACCCTAACTCTAACCCCAATCCTAATTCTAACCATACCCCTTCATAAAACACTAACTCCTAACCGCTAACCCTAACACTAACCAAAAACCCTAATCACTAATCCCTAACCCTAACGCTTAACCTTTACCCTAACCGTTAACCCTCACCCTAAATCTTAACACTGACCCTAACCTTAACCTTTAACTCTAAGCCTAACCCTTAACCCTACAGTAAGGAAGACCCTTAATGCTAATGGGATCCCTTATCCCTAACCCTAACACTACAGCTAAAAATAACCCTAACCTTGGATCCTTAAACCTAACCCCTAACACTTACTTTAACCCCAAACCCTAACCCTAATCCTAAGCATTAAACCTAACCCTATCTCTTAACCCTAACGCTAGCCCTTACCCTAAAGCCTGGATCTAACCCTAAATCTAACCTATCGCCTAATCCTAACCTTAAGCCCTAATGCTAACACTAACCCTGAACCCTAAACCTACCCGTAACCCTTAACACTAACCCTATCCGTGAACCTAAACCCTGACCCTAACCATTACCCGCACCCAAGCATTTAACCCTGACCCTAACCCTAATCCTTAATGCTAACCTTAACACTAAACCCTAACCCTAAGCCCAACACTTAACCCTAATCCTATCCCTTAACCCTAACCCTAACCCTAACCCTAATGCTACCCCCTAAACGTAACCCTAACCCTAACCCTAACCCTAGCACATAACTCTAACCCTAAAACTAACCCTAACCCTAGCTCTTAAAGCTAACCCTAAACCTTACCCTCACGACTAGACCTAACCCTGACACTAACCTAACACCTAACCCTAACCAGAACCCCTAAAGCTAACCCTGAACCCTATCCCTAACCCTAGCTGTAAACTTTAACCCTAAACCTAAGCCCAGCCCGTAACCCTAATCCTATACTTTTACCCTAAAACTAACCCCTAAACCTAACCCCTATACCTCACCCTAACTCTAACCCCAATCCTGATTCTAACCATACCCCTTCATAAAACACTAACTCCTAACCGCTAACCCTAACACTAATCAAAAACCCTAATCACTAATCCCTAACCCTAACGCTTAACCTTTACCCTAACCGTTAACCCTCACCCTAAATCTTAACACTGACCCTAACCTTAACCTTTAACTCTAAGCCTAACCCTTAACCCTACAGGAAGGAAGACCCTTAATGCTAATGGGATCCCTTATCCCTAACCCTAACACTACAGCTAAAAATAACCCTAACCTTGGATCCTTAAACCTAACCCCTAACACTTACTTTAACCCCAAACCCTAACCCAAATCCTAAGCATTTAACCTAACCCTATCTCTTAACCCTAACGCTAGCCCTTACCCTAACGCCTAGATCTAACCCTAAATCTAACCTACCGCCTAATCCTAACCTTAAGCACTAATGCTAACACTAACCCTGAACCCTAAACCTACCCGTAACCCTTAACACTAACTCTATCCGTGAACCTTAACCCTGACCCTAACCAATACCTGCACCCAAGCATTTAACCCTGACACTAACCCTAATCCTTAATGCTAACCTTAACACTAAACCCTAAACCTAAGCCCAACACTTAACCCTAATCCTATCCCTTAACCTTAAACCTAATGCTAACCCCTAACCTAACCCTCACCGTGACCAGTAAACCTAACCCTAACCTCTAACAGAAACCATAGCACATAACTCTAACCCTAAAACGAACCCTAATCCTAACCGTAAACCCTAACCCTTAACCTTAACCCCAAGCGTTAACTCTCACTCTAACCTTTAATCCTTACCCTAATCCTAATCTTCAACCCTAAACCTAACACTTAACCCTAACCCTGTACCAAACCCTAACCCCTCATCTTAACCCTAACCGTAAATCTCAACCCTAAACCAAACTGTAACCGTTAAACCTAAGATTAACCTTTAACCCTAACCCTAATCCCTAACCCTAAGCCCTCACCCTAACACTAAACTTCATCCTTAACCCTAACCAGAATCCTAACCCTAAATCTAATTCTCAGACTTCTTGCTTTCTTAGAGTTTAGAAAGCCTGCAATCCTCCCATGCCATGCGTGAAAGGAGGCTCTACCACTGTGTCCTGCATGAAACCCACGGGCCCATACCCAGAGTATGATAGAGTGGGTTCCCGGGTACAATCCCAGCCCCCTAAACTCCCCCCGCCCGCCTAATGCAGACAGGGCCCGTGCGCTAAGCATAAACAATACCTTTAACAGATAACCCTAACCCTGAACATAACACCCAACCCTGTTCCTATTTCTCCCCTTAACACGTAAACCTCACCGTGCGCCTAACTTTAACCTCTTATCCTAACGTTAATGCATAACCCATTTCCTGAGAACAACCACGAGAACAAACCCTATCCCATAATTCTAACCCTATCTCCTAGTCATCACTGTGACACCTAATCCCTAACCCTAATTCTAATCCGCTAACCCTAACCGTAACCCTACCTACAACCCTAACACTCACAGTAACCCTTACTTCTAACCCCAACGCTATGCCTAACAAAAAACCTAACCCTTGACCCTAACCCTTCACCCTAACCCCTAAGCCTTACCCTAACCCTTAACCCTAATCCTAATCTTAACCATTAAACCTAACCCTAGCTCTTAAAGCTAACCCTAAACCTTACCCTCACGACTAGACCTAACCCTGACACTAACCTAACACCTAACCCTAACCAGAACCCCTAACGCTAACCCTGAACCCTATCCCTAACCCTAGCAGTATACTTTAACCCTAAACCTAAGCCCAACCCGTAACCCTAATCCTATCCTTTTACCCTAAAACTAACCCCTAAACCTAACCCCTATACATCACCCTAACTCTAACCCCAATCCTAATTCTAACCATACCCCTTCATAAAACACTAACTCCTAACCGCTAACCCTAACACTAACCAAAAACCCTAATCACTAATCCCTAACCCTAACGCTTAACCTTTACCCTAACCGTTAACCCTCACCACAAATCTTAACACTGACCCTAACCTTTACCTTTAACTCTAAGCCTAACCCTTAACCCTACAATAAGGAAGACCCTTAATGCTAATGGGATCCCTTATCCCTAACCCTAACACTACAGCTAAAAATAACCCTAACCTTTGATCCTTAAACCTAACCCCTAACACTTACTTTAACCCCAAACCCGAACCCTAATCCTAAGCATTAAACCTAACCCTATCTCTTAACCCTAACGCTAGCCCTTACCCTAACGCCTAGATCTAACCCTAAATCTAACCTACCGCCTAATCCTAACCTTAAGCCCTAATGCTAACACTAACCCTGAACCCTAAACCTACCCTTAACTCTTAACACTAACCCTATCCGTGAACCTTAACCCTGACCCTAACCATTACCCGCACCCAAGCATTGAACCGTGACCCTACCACTAATCCTTAATGCTAACCCTAACACTAAACCCTAACCCTAAGCCCAACACTTATCCCTAATCCTATCCCTTAACCCTAACCCTAATCCTAATGCTAACCCCTAAACGTAACCCTAAGCGTGACCAGTAAACCTAACCCTAACCTCTAACACAAACCATAGCACATAACTCTAAACCTAAAACCAACCCTAACCCTAACCCTAACCCCTAACTCTTAACCTTAACCCTAAGCGATAACTCTCACGCTAACCTTTAATCCTAACCCTAATCCTAATCTTCAATCCTTAACCTAACACTTAACCCTAACCCTGTACCAAACCCTAACCCCTCATCCTAACTCTAACCGTAAACCTCAACCCTAAACCAAAGTGTAACCGTTAAACCTAAGAGTAACATTTAACCCTAACCCTAATCCCTAACCCTAAGCCCTCACCCTAACACTAAACTTCATCCTTAACCCTAACCATAATCCTAACCCTAAATCTAATTCTCAGACTTCTTGCTTTCTTAGAGTTTAGAAAGCCTGCAATCCTCCCATGCCATGCGTGAAAGGAGGCTCTACCACTGTGTCCTGCATGAAACCCACGGGCCCATACCCAGAGTATGATAGAGTGGGTTCCCGGGTACAATCCCAGCCCCCTAAACTCCCCCCGCCCGCCTAATGCAGACAGGGCCCGTGCGCTAAGCATAAACAATACCTTTAACAGATAACCCTAACCCTGAACATAACACCCAACCCTGTGCCTATTTCTCCCCTTAACACGTAAACCTCACCGTGCGCCTAACTTTAACCTCTTATCCTAACGTTAATGCATAACCCATTTCATGAGAACAACCCCTATCCCATAATTCTAACCCTATCTCCTAGTCATCACTGTGACACCTAATCCCTAACCCTAATTCTAAACCGCTAACCCTAACCGTAACCCTACCTACAACCCTAACACTGACAGTAACCCTTACTTCTAACCCCAACGCTATGCCTAACAAAAACCCTAACCCTTGACCCTAACCCTTCACCCTAACCCCTAAGCCTTACCCTAACCCTTAACCCTAATCCTAATCCTAACCATTAAACCTAACCCTAGCTCTTAAAGCTAACCCTAAACCTTACCCTCACGACTAGACCTAACCCTGACAATAACCTAACACCTAACCCTAACCAGAACCCCTAAAGCTAACCCTGAACCCTATCCCTAAACCTAGCAGTAAACTTTAACCCTAATCCTAAGCCCAACCCGTAACCCTAATCCTATCCTTTTACCCTAAAACTAACCCCTAAACCTAACTCCTATACCTCACCCTAACTCTAACTCCAATCCTAATTCTTTTTTTTTTTTTTTTTTTTGAGACAGAGTCTCACTCTGTTGCCCAGGCTAGATTGAGTGCCGTGGCGTCAGCCTAGCTCACAGCAACCTCAAACTCCTGAGCTCAAGCGATCCTCCTGTCTAAGCCTCCCGAGTAGCTTGGACTACAGGCATGCACCACCATGCCCGGCTAATTTTTTCTATATATATTTTTAGCTGTCCATATAATTTCTTTCTATTTTTAGTAGAGATGGGGTCTCGCTCTTGCTCAGGCTGGTCTCGAACTCCTGAGCTCAAACGATCCGCCCACCTCGGCCTCCCAGAGTGCTAGTATTACAGGCGTGAGCCACCGCGCCCGGCCCCGAATCCTAAATCTAACCATACCCCTTCATAAAACACTAACTCCTAACCGCTAACCCTAACAATAACCAAAAACCCTAATCACTAATCCCTAACCCTAACGCTTAAACTTTACCCTAACCGTTAACCCTCACCCTAAATCTTAACACTGACCCTAACCTTAACCTTTAACTCTAAGCCTAACCCTTAACCCTACAGTAAGGAAGACCCTTAATGCTAATGGGATCCCTTATCCCTAACCCTAACACTACAGCTAAAAATAACCCTAACCTTTGATACTTAAACCTAAATCCTAACACTTACTTTAACCCCATACCCTAACCCTAATCCTAAGCATTAAACCTAACCCTATCTCTTAACCCTAACGCTAGCCCTTACCCTAAGGCCTAGATCTAACCCTAAATCTAACCTACCGCCTAATCCTAACCTTAAGCCCTAATGCTAACTCTAACCCTGAACCCTAAACCTACCCGTAACTCTTAACACTAACCCTATCCGTGAACCTTAACCCTGACCCTAACCATTACCCGCACCCAAGCATTTAACCCTGACCCTACCACTAATCCTTAATGATAACCCTAACACTAAACCCTAACCCTAAGCCCAACACTTAACTCTAATCCTATCCCTTAACCCTAACCCTAAACCTAATGCTAACCCCTAAACGTAACCCTAAGCGTGACCAGTAAACATAAACCTAACTTCTAACACAAACCATAGCACATAACTCTAACCCTAAAACGAACCCTAAACCTAACCCTAACCCCTAACACTTAACCTTAACCCTAAGAGTTAACTCTCACGCTAACCTTTAATCCTAACCCTAATCCTAATCTTCAACCCTAAACCTAACACTTAACCCTAACCCTGTACCAAACCCTAACCCCTCATCTTAACCCTAACCGTAAACCTCAACCCTAAACCGATGTGTAACCGTTAAACCTAAGAGTAACATTTAACCCTAACCCTAATCCCTAACCCTAACCCCTAACCCTAACCCTAACCCCTAACCCTAACCCCTAACCCTAACCCTAACACCTGACCCAGACCGTGACCCTGACCCCTGACCCCAGACCCTGACCCTAACCCTAACCCTAACCCTAAACCCTAACCCTAGCCCTAGCCCTAACCCCTAACCCTAACCCTAACCCCTAACCCTAACCCTAACTCCTAACCCTAGCCCTAGCCCTAGCCCGAACCCTAACCCCTAACCCTAACCCTAACCCTTACCCAACCCTAACCCTAACCCCTAACCCTAAACCCTAACCCTACCCTACCCTACCCTACCCCTAACCCTAACCCCTAACCCCTAACCCTAACCCTAACCCCTACCCTAACCCTAACCCTAACCCTACCCCTACCCCTTACCCTACCCATACCCATAACCCTAACCCTAACCACAACCCCAACCCCAACCCCAACCCAACCCTAACCCTAACCCCTAACCCTAACCCTAACCCAACCCTAACCCCTAACCCTAACCCTTAACCCTAACCCTAATCCTAACCCCAACCCCAACCCTAACCCAAACCTAACCCTAACCATAACCCTAACCCCTAACCCTAACCCCTAACCCTAACCCCTAACAATAACCCCTTACCCCTACCCCTACCCCTAACCCTAACCCCTAACCCTAACCCTACCCCTACGCCTAACCCTAACTCTGACCCCTACCCCTACCCCTAACCCCTAACCCTACCCCTGACCCTACCCCTAACCCTAACCCCTAACCCTAACCCCTAACGCTAACGCTAACCCCTAACCCTAACCCCTTTCCCTAACCCTAACCCCTAACGCTAACCCTAACCCCGACCCCAACCCCAACCCTAACCCTAACCCTAACCACTAACCCCTAACCCTGACCCTGACACTGACCCTGAGCCTAACCCCTAACCCTAATCCTAACCCTAACCCCTAACCCTAACCCAACCCCTACCCCTACCCCTACCATAACCCTAACCCTAACCCAACGCTAACCCTAACCCTAACCCAACCCTAACCCTAACCCTAACCCGAACCCGAAACCTAACCCTAACACAAACCCCTAACCCTAACCTTAAACCCTAACCCTAACCCCTAACCCTAACCCTAACCCCAACCCTAACCCTAACCCCGTAACCCTAACCCTAACCCCTAACCCTAACCCTAACCCCTAACCCTAACCCCTAACCCCTGACCCTGACCCTGACCCTAAACCTAACCCTAACCCCTAACCCTAACCCTAACCCTAACTCTAACCCTGAACCCTAAATCTACCCGTAACCCTTAACACTAACCCTATCCGTGAACCTTAACCCTGACCCTAACCATTACCCGCACCCAAGCATTTAACCCTGACCCTAACCCTAATCATTAATGCTAACCCTAACACTAAACCCTAACCCTAAGCACAACACTTCTAACTAATCCTATCGCTTAACCCTAACCCTAACCCTAATGGTACCCCCTAAACGTAACCCTAACCGTGACCAGTAAACCTAACCCTAACCTCTAACAGAAACCATAGAACATAACTCTAACCCTAAAACTAACCCTAACCCTAACCCTAAACGCTAACTCTTAACCTTAACACAAAGCGTTAACTCTCACGCTAACCTTTAATCCTAACCCTAATCCTAATCTTCAACCCTAAACCTAACACTTAACCCTAACCCTGTAGCAAACCCTAACCCATCATCTTAACCCTAACCGTAAACCTCAACCCGAAACCAAAGTGTAACCGTTAAACCTAAGAGTAACCTTTAACCCTAACCGTAATCCCTAACCCTAAGCCCTCACCCTAACACTAAACTTCATCCTTAACCCTAACCAGAATCCTAACCCTAAATCTAATTCTCAGACTTCTTGCTTTCTTAGAGTTTAGAAAGCCTGCAATCCTCCCATGCCATGCGTGAAAGGAGGCTCTACCACTGCGTCCTGCATGAAACCCACGGGCCCATACCCAGAGTATGATAGAGTGGATTCCCGGG
>NW_027182893.1:345000-350000 GCF_041146395.1 Eulemur rufifrons
TAACCCTAATCCTAATCCTAACCATTAAACCTAACCCTAGCTCTTAAAGCTAACCCTAAACCTTACCCTCACGACTAGACCTAACCCTGACACTAACCTAACACCTAACCCTAACCAGAACCCCTAAAGCTAACCCTGAACCCTATCCCTAACCCTAGCAGTAAACCTTAACCCTAAACCTAAGCCCAACCCGTAACCCTAATCCTATCCTTTTACCCTAAAACTAACCCCTAAACCTAACCCCTCTACCTCACCCTAACTCTAACCCCAATCCTAATTCTAACCATACCCCTTCATAAAACACTAACTCCTAACCGCTAACCCTAACACTAACCAAAAACCCTAATGACTAATCCCTAACCCTAACGCTTAACCTTTACCCTAACCGTTAACCCTCACCCTAAATCTTAACACTGACCCTAACCTGAACCTTGAACTCTAAGCCTAACCCTTAACCCTACAGTAAGGAAGATCCTTAATGCTAATGGGATCCCTTATCCCTAACCCTAACACTACAGCTAAAAATAACCCTAACCTTTGATCCTTAAACCTAACCCCTAACACTTACTTTAACCCCAAACCCTAAGCCTAATCCTAAGCATTAAACCTAACCCTATCTCTTAACCCTAACGCTAGCCCTTACCCTAACGCCTAGATCTAACCCTAAATCTAACCTACCACCTAATCCTAACCTTAAGCCCTAATGCTAACTCTAACCCTGAACCCTAAACCTACCCGTAACCCTTAACACTAACCCTATCCGTGAACCTTAACCCTGACCCTAACCATTACCCGCACCCAAGCATTTATCCCTGACCCTAACCCTAATACTTAATGATGACCCTAACTCTAAACCCTAACCCTAAGCCCAACACTTAACCCTAATCCTATCCCTTAACCCTAACCCTAATCCTAACCCTAATGCGACCCCCTAAACGTAACCCTAACCGTGACCAGTAAACCTAACCCTAACCTCTAACACTAACCATAGCACATAACTCTAACCCTAAAACTAACCCTAACCCTAACCCTAACCCTAAACCCTAACTCTTAACCTTAACCCTAAGCGTTAACTCTCACGCTAACCTTTAATCCTAACCCGAATCCTAATCTTCAACCCTAAACCTAACACTTAACCCTAACCCTGTACCAAACCCTAACCCCTCATCTAAACCCTAACCGTAAACCTCAACCCTAAACCAAAGTGTAACCGTTAAACCTAAGAGTAACCTTTAACCCTAACCCTAATCCCTAACCCTAAGCCCTCACCCTAACACTAAACTTCATCCTTAACCCTAACCAGAATCCTACCCCTAAATCTAATTCTCAGACTTCTTGGTTTCTTAGAGTTTAGAAAGCCTGCAATCCTCCCATGCCATGCGTGAAAGGAGGCTCTACCACTGTGTCCTGCATGAAACCCACGGGCCCATACCCAGAGTATGATAGAGTGGGTTCCCGGGTACAATCCCAGCCCCCTAAACTCCCCCTGCCCCCATAATGCAGACAGGGCCCGTGCGCTAAGCATAAACAATACCTTTAACAGATAACCCTAACTCTGAACATAACACCCAACCCTGTTCCTATTTCTCCCCTTAACATGTAAACCTCACCGTGCGCCTAACTTTAACCTCTTATCCTAACGTTAATGCATAACCCATTTCCTGAGAACAACCCCTATCCCATAATTCTAACCCTATCTCCTAGTCATCACTGTGACACCTAATCCCTAACCCTAATTCTAAACCGCTAACCCTAACCGTAACCCTACCTACAACCCTAACACTGACAGTAACCCTTACTTCTAACCCCAACGCTATGCCTAACAAAAACCCTAACCCTTGACCCTAACCCTTCACCCTAACCCCTAAGCCTTACCCTAACCCTTAACCCTAATCCTAATCCTAACCATTAAACCTAACCCTAGCTCTTAAAGCTAACCCTAAAACTTACCCTCACGACTAGACCTAACCCTGACACTAACCTAACACCTAACCCTAACCAGAACCCCTAAAGCTAACTCTGAACCCTATCCCTAGCCCTAGCAGAAAACTTTAACCCTAAACCTAAGCCCAACACGTAACCCTAATCCTATCCTTTTACCCTAAAACTAACCCCTAAACCTAACCCCTACACCTCACGCTAACTCTAACCCCAATCCGAATTCTAACCATACCCCTTCATAAAACACTAACTCCTAACCGCTAACCCTAACACTAACCAAAAATCCTAATCACTAATCCCTAACCCTAACGCTTAACCTTTACCCTAACTGTTAACCCTCACCCTAAATCTTAACACTGACCCTAACCTTAAACTTTAACTCTAAGCCTATCCCTTAATCCTACAGTAAGGAAGACCCTTAATGCTAATGGGATCCCTTATCCCTAACCCTAACACTACAGCTAAAAATAACCCTAACCTTTGATCCTGAAACCTAACCCCTAACACTTACTTTAACCCCAAACCCTAACCATAATAATAAGCATTAAACCTAACCCTATCTCTTAACCCTAACGCTAGCCCTTACCCTAACGCCTAGATCTAACCCTAAATCAAACCTACCACCTAATCCTAACCTTAAGCCCTAATGCTAACTCTAACCCTGAACCATAAACCTACCCATAACCCTTAACACTAACCCTATCCGTGAACCTAAACCTGACCCTAACCATTACCCGCACCCAAGCATTTAACCCTGACCCTAACCCTAATCCTTAATGCTAACCCTAAGACTAAACCCTAACGGAAAGCACAAAACTTAACCCTAATCCTATCCCTTAACCCTAACCCTAACCCTAATGCTAACCCCTAAACGTAACCCTATCCGTGCCCAGTAAACCTAACACTAACCTCTAACACAAATCATAGCACATAACTCTAACCCTAAAACTAACCCTAACCCTAACCCTAACCATAAACCCTAACACTTAACCTTAACCCTAAGCGTTAACTCTCACGCTAACCTTTAATCCTAACCCTAATCCTAATCTTCAACCCTAAACCTAACACTTAACCCTAACCCTGTACCAAACCCTAACCCCTCATCTTAACCCTAACCGTAAACCTCAACCCTAAACCAAAGTGTAACAGTTAAACCTAAGAGTAATCTTTAACCCTAACCCTAATCACTAACCCTAAGCCCTCACCCTAACACTAACCTTCATCCTTAACCCTAACCATAATCCAACCCTAAATCTCATTCTCAGACTTCTTGCTTTCTTAGAGTTTAGAAAGCCTGCAATCCTCCCATGCCATGCGTGAAAGGAGGCTCTACCACTGTGTCCTGCATGAAACCCACGGGCCCATACCCAGAGTATGACAGAGTGGGTTCCCGGGTACAATCCGAGCCCCCTAAACTCCCCCCGCCCGCCTAATGCAGACAGGGCCCGTGCGCTAAGCATAAACAATACCTTTAACAGATAACCCTAACCCTGAACATAACACCCAACCCTGTTCCTATTTCTCCCCTTAACACGTAAACCTCACCGTGCGCCTAACTTTAACCTCTTATCCTAACGTTAATGCATAACCTATTTCCTGAGAACAACCCCTATCCCATAATTCTAACCCTATCTCCTAGTCATCACTGTGACACCTAATCCCTAACCCTAATTCTAAACCGCTAACCCTAACCGTAACCCTACCTACAACCCTAACACTGACAGTAACCCTTACCTCTAACCCCAACGCTATGCCTAACAAAAACCCTAACCCTTGACCCTAACCCTTCACCCTAACCCTTCACCCTAACCCAGAAGCCTTACCCTAACCTTTAACCCTAATCCTAATCCTAACCATTAAACCTAACCCTAGCTCTTAAAGCTAACCCTAAACCTTACCCTCACAACTAGAACTAACCCTGACACTAACCTAACACCTAACCCTAACAATAAACCCTAAAGCTAACCTTGAACCCTATCCCTAATCCTAGCAGTAAACTTTAACCCTAAACCTAAGCCCAACCCGTAACCCTAATCCTATCCTTTTACCCTAAAACTAACCCCTATAACTAACCCCTGTACCTCACCCTAACTCTAACCCCAATCCTAATTCTAACCATACCCCTTCATAAAACACTAACTCCTATCCGCTAACACTAACACTAACCAAAAACCCTAATCATTAATCCCTAACCCTAACGCTTAACCTTTAACCTAACCGTTAACCCTCACCCTAAATCTTAACACTGACCCTAACCTGAACCTTTAACTCTAAGCCTAACCCTTAACCCTACAGTAAGGAAGACCCTTAATGCTAATGGGATCCCTTATCCCTAACCCTAACACTACAGCTAAAAATAACCCTAACCTTTGATCCTTAAACCTAACCCCTAACACTTACTTTAACCCCAAACCCTAACCCTAATCCTAAGCATTAAACCTAATCCTATCTCTTAACCCTAACGCTAGCCCTTACCCTAACGCCTAGATCTAACCCTAAATATAACCTACCGCCTAATCCTAACCTTAAGCCCTAATGGTAACTCTAACCCTGAACCCTAAACCTACCCATAACCCTTAACACTAACCCTATCCGTGAACCTTAACCCTGACCCTAACTATTACCCGCACCCAAGTGTTTAACCCTCACACTAACCCTAATCCTTAATGCTAACCCTAACACTAAACCCTCACCCTAAGCCCAACACTTAACCCTAATCCTATCCCTTATCCCTAACCCTAACCTAACCCTAACCCTAACCCTAACCCCAACCCCAACCCTAACCCCTAACCCTAACCCTAACCCCTAACCCTAACCCTAACTCCTAACCCTAACCTAACCCTAACCCAACCCTAACCCTAACCCTAACCCTAACCCCTAACCCTAACCCTTACGCTTACCCTAACACTTACCCTTACCCTTACCCTAACCCTAACCCCTAACCCTAACCCCTAACCACTAACCCTAACCCCTAACCCTAACCCTAACCCCTAACCCTAACCCTAACCCCTAACCCTAACCCCTGACCCTGACCCTGACCCCTGACCCTGAACCTGACC
>NW_027182893.1:355000-405000 GCF_041146395.1 Eulemur rufifrons
ACCCTAATCACTAATCCCTAACCCTAACGCTTAACCTTTACCCTAACCGTTAACCCTCACCCTAAATCTTAACACTGACCCTAACCTTAACCTTTAACTCTAAGCCTAACCCTTAACCCTACAGTAAGGAAGACCCTTAATGCTAATGGGATCCCTTATCCCTAACCCTAACACTACAGCTAAAAATAACCCTAATCTTTGATCCTTAAACCTAACCCCTAACACTTACTTTAACCCCAAACCCTAACCCTAAGCTAAGCATTAAACCTAACCCTATTTCTTAACCCTAACGCTAACCCTTACCCTAACGCCTAGATCTAACCCTAAATCTGACCTACCGCCTAATCCTAACCTTAAGCCCTAATGCTAACTCTAACCGTGAACCCTAAACCTACCCGTAACCCTTAACACTAACCCTATCCCTAACCCCCTTACCCTAACTCTGTTAACCCTAACCCTCAACCCTGACCCTAACCTTAAACCTTAATCCTAACCATGCGTGATATTAGCCTCTGCCTTTGTCCTGCGTGACAGTTCACGCCCAACACCCAGGGTACGATGAAGTGGGGACACAGCCTTGCTCCACACCCACAGTGCCCCGTACGTTAGACAGGGCCCGTGCCCTAACACACACCGTTAAACGTAAGCCCTAACCCTATCACTAAACCAAACCCTTCGTAAGCCCTGAATCGAACTCTTAACAGTAACCCTAATCCCTGACCCTTACTCTTGCCTCTCACCCTAAACCTAAACCCAACCACTAAACATAATCCTAATCTCTAACCCTAACAGTAATCCTAACCCTAATTCTAACCTAAAACTCTAACCCCTAAATCTAATCCTAGTCCCTAACACCCAACCTTACCCTAAACCGAATTCCAATTCTCAGACTTTTTCAATTCAAAAACTTAAAAAAGCCTACAATCCACCAATGCTGTGTCTGAGATGAGCGTCCGCCCCTATGTCCTGCATGACAGGCAGGCGCCAATGCCCAGGGTACTATGGAGTGGAGTCCTGGGGTCTGTAGGCTTGCTAAACTCCAGTTTGGAAGAATTGCTATAGTCATATATAGGGATGCTTACATTTACTTATAGAAAGCAACTATTGATGTGTGATTTGTAGGCTTGCCTTACTCTAGTTTGGATGAAGAAGCTGAATCATATATAGGAATATTAGCTTTGAGTTAGAGGAAGCATCTATGGGGGGTGCTTTTTTGGCTTGTTAAACTCTGGTTTGGAAGAAGTTCGAGAGTCTTATATAGGAACGATATCATTCATTCAGAGAAAGCAATTATAGGGAGTTGGTTTGTAGGCTTGCTAAGCTCTAGTTTGGAGGAAGGCGAGAGTCATATATAGAACGCTTACGTTCACATAAAGCGTCTACGGGGGGACGGATTCTAGGCTTCCTAAACTCTAGCTTGGAAAAAGAGGACAGTTATGTATAGGAACTCTCGGCGGGGGATTTGTAGCATTGCTAAAATCTTAGATTGGAAAAGTTGCGAGAGTCATACATAGGAATGTTAACATTCACTCAATGAAAGCAACTATAAGGGGTGCTTTCCAGGCTGGCTACACTCTAATTTGGAAAAAGTGCGACAGTCATATATAGGAAGGCTTATATTCACTCAGACAAAGCAATTATGTGTAGGTGTATAGTAGGCATGCTAATTCTAGTTTGGAAAATTTCGAGAGCCATGTATAAGAAAGCTTACAGTAACTTAGAGAAAGCAACGAACAGGGGTGGAGTGTAGTCTTGCTAAACTCTAGTTTGGAGGAAGTGCCATAGTCATATATAGGAACGCTTAAATTCATTCAGAGAAAACAGCTGTCGGGGATTTGTTTGTAGACTTATTCAACTCTAGTTTGGAAGAAGTGCGAGAGACATATATAGGAATGTTTACATTGACTCAAAGAAAGCAACTATGGGGGAGTGTTATTTTGGCATGCCAGATGCTAGTTAGGAAGAAGTACAAGACTCATATATAGGAACGCTTACATTCACACAGCGAGAGCAACTACGGAGTAGTGTCAGGTAGACATGTTAAAGTCTAGCTTGGGAGAAGTTCCAGAGTCCTATATAGGAAAGGTAACAGCCACTTTGAAAAAGCAAGTCTTGGCGGGTGGTTTGTAGGCCTGCAAAACCTTGTTTTGGTTGAAGTGTGAGAATCATATATGAGAACGCTTACATTCACTCAGAGAAAGCAACGATGGGGTTGTTTGTAGGCTTACTAAACTGCAGTTTGGAAGAAGCACGAGAATCACATATAGGAGCACATACATTTTGACGCACTGAAAGTAACTATGGGGTGGTGTTTTATAGGCATGCTAAACTCTAGTTTGGATGAAGTTTGAGAATCACATATAAGAAAGCTTAGAGTCACTTAGAGAAAGCAAATCTCTGGGTGTGGAATGTAGGCCTGCTAAACTCTATTTTGGTTTAAGAGTGAGAGTCATATATGGGAAGGCTTACATTCCCTCAGAGAAAGCAACGACGGCTTGGTGGTTTGTAGGCATACTAAACTCTAGTTTGGAAGAAGTAGGAGAATGATATATGGGAACGCTTACATTCGCGTAGAGAAAGCAATTATGGGGTGGCGTTTTTGTAGCCATGCTAATCTCTAGTTTGGAAGAAGTTAAGGAGTAATATATAGGAAAGGGTACAGTCATAGAAACCAACTCTCGGGGGATGTTTTGTACACCTGCAAAACTCCAGTTTGGAAGAAGGGGGAGAGTCATATTGGGGACCGCGTGCATTCACTCAGAGAAATCAACGATGGGATTGTGATTTGTAGGCATAGTCAACTCTAGTTTGGAAGAAGAACGAGAATCGTATATAGGAAAGCTTACCTTCACGCAGAGAAAGCAACTATGGAGTGATGTTTGTATGCCTACTAAAATATAGTTTGGAGGAAGTTCGAGAGCCATATCTGGGAAGCTTACAGTCACTTAGAGAAAGCAACTCTCGGGGGTGTTTCGTAGGCCTGCTAAACTCTATTTTCAATGAAGTGTTAGAATAATATATGGGAACTCAGTGAAGGCAACGTTGTGGTTGTGGTTCCTAGGCATAATAACCTGTAATTTGGAAGAAGCAAGAGAATCACATGTAGAACCGCTTACATTCCGGCACCGAATGCAACTATGGGGTGGTGTTTTGTAGGGTGCAAAACTCTAGTTTGGACGAAGTTTGAGAGTCATATATAGGAAAGTTTAAAGTCACGTAGAGAAAGCAACTCTCTGGGTGTGGAATGTAGAGTTATTTTGGTTGAAATAGTTATTTTGGTTGAAGTGTGAGAGTCATATATGGGAACGCTTACATTCACTCAGAGAAAACAACGTTTGGGTGGTGGTTTGTAGGGCATACTAAACTGTAGTTTGGAAGAAGTACGAGAGTCCTATATAGGAACACTTACATTCACACAGAGAAAGCACTTATGGCATCAGGTTTTGTAGGCATGCTAAACTGCAGTTTGGAAGAAGTTGGAGAACCTTATACAGGAAAGATTACCGTCACCTAGGGAAAGCAACTCTCGGGAGATTTTTTTTGTACACATGCTAAACTCTAATTTGGATGAAGTGTGAGAGTCAAACATGGGACCGCTTACATTCCTTCAGAGAAACAACACTGGGGTGGTTTTTGTAGGCATACTAAATAGTTTGGAAGAAGTACGAGAATGATATTTGGGAAGGCTTACATTCACACAGAGAAAGCAACTACGGGGTGGTGTTTTGTAAGCATGCTATAGTTTGGAAGAAGTTCTAAACCTGAACAGTCACTTAGAGAAAGCAACTCTTGGTGGGTGATTTTTAGGTCTGCTAAATTGTATTTTGAAAGAAGTACCAGAGTCATATATACTAATGCTTACATTCATGCAAAGAAAAAACCATGGGGTGATGTTTTGTGGGCATGTTAACCTGTAGTTTGGAAGAAGTTGGAGAGTCTTATTTAGGAAAGCTTACAGTCACCTAGAGAAAGTAACTCTCGGGAGAGCCTTTCTAGGCCTGCTAAACTCTACTTTGCATCAATTGTGAGAGTCAAACATGGGAATGCTTTCATTCATTCAGAGAACGCAACGTTTGGGTGGTGGTTTGTAGGCATTCTAAACTGTATTTTGGAGGAAGTACGAGAGTCGTGTATATGAACGCTTACATTCAGGCAGAGAAAGCAACTCTGGGGTCGTATTTTGTTGGCATGCTAAACTGTGGTTTGGAAGAAGTTCGAGAGTCTTATATAGGAAAGATTACAGTGACACAGAGAAAACAACTCTTGGAAGTTTATTGGTAGGCCTGCTAAACTCTAACTTGGATGAAATGTGAGAACACTTGCATTCATTCACTCAGAGAAAGAAACATGGTGATGGTTTGAAGGCATAATAACTGTAGTTGGGAAGAAGTAGGAGAGTCATATATATGAACCGTTACATTCACGCAGAGAACGCAACTGTGGGGTGACGATGTTTGCATGTTAATCTGTAGTTTGGAGGAAGTGCGAGAGTCATATCTGGGGAAAATTACAGTCACTTAGGGAAAGGAACCATCCTGGGTTGGTTTGTAGATCTGCTAAATTCTATTTTGGAAACAGAGTGTGACTCATATATGGGAACGCTTATGTTCACTCATAGAAAGCAACCACTGCGTGGTGTTTTGTTGGCATGGTGTAGTTTGAAAGAAGTTGGAGATTCTTATATAGGAAAGTTTACACTCACCTAGAGAAAGCAACTCACGGGGTGTTGTTTGTAGGCCTGCTAAACTCTAATTTAGATGAAGTGAGAGAGGCATATATATGAACGCTTATATTGATGCAGAGAAAGCAACTATGGGGTGGTGTTTTGTAGGCATGCTAAAATATAGTTTGGAAGAAGTTCGAAAACAGACAGTCACTTAGAGAAAGCCACTCTCGGCGGTTGAATTTTCGGTGTGCTAAATTGTATTTTGAAAGAAGTACCAGAGTCATATATACAAACGCTTACATTCATGCAGAGAAAGCAACTCTGGGGTGGTGTTTTCTAGGCATGCTAAACTCTAGTTTGGACGAAGTTTGAGAATCACATATAAGAAAGCTTAGAGTCGCTTAAAGCAAATATCTGGGTGTGGAATGTAGGCGTGCTAAACTCTATTTTGGTTTCGGAGTGAGAGTCATATATGGGAAGGCTTACATTCGCTCAGAGAAAGCAACGATGGTGTGGTGGTTTGTAGGCATACTGAACTCTAGTTTGGAAGATGTAGGAGAATGTTATATGGGAACACTTACATTCATGCAGAGAAAGCAATTATGGGGTGGTTTCTTTGTACCCATGCTAACCTCTAGTTTAGAAGAAGTTATATAGGAAAGCGTACACTCATTTATAGAAACCAACTTTCGGTGGATGGACGGTAGGCCTGCAAAACTCTACTTTGGAAGAAGGGGGAGAGTCATATTGGGGCCACGTACATTGACTCAGAGAAATCAAGGATGGGGTTGTGGTTTGTAGGCATACTAAACTCTAGTTTGGAAGAAGGACGAGAATCATATATAGGAACGCTTACATTCATGCAGAGAAAGCAACTATGGAGTGATGTTTGTATGCCTACTAAACGATAGTTTGGAGGATGTTCGAGAGTCATATCTGGAAAGCTTACAGTCATTTACAGAAAGCAACTCTCTGGGGGTGGTTCGTAGGCCTGCTAAACTCTATTTTCAATGAAGTGTTCGAATCATATACAGGAACGCTTACATTCACTCAGAGAAAGCAACGTTGGGGTGGCCGTTTTTGAGCATACTAAACTCTACTTTGGAAGAGGTACGAGAGACAAATACTAACGCTTACATTAACACAGAGAAAGCAAATACGGGGTGCTGTAGTGCAGGCATGCTAAACTATAGATTAGAAGAAGTTCGAAAGCTGACAGTCACTTAGAGAAAGCAACTCTTGGCGGGTGATTTTTAGGTCTGCTAAATTGTATTTTGAAAGATGTACCAGAGTCATATACAAACGCTTACATTCACGCAGAGAAAGAAACTATGGGGTGATGTGTTGTGGGGATGCTAAACTGCAGTTTGGAAGGTGTTCGAGAGTGTTATATAGGATAGCTTACAGTCACCTAGAGAAAGCAACACTCGGGACAGCTTTACAAGCCTCTAAACACTAATTAGCAGCAATTGTGAGAGTCAAACATGGGAACGCTTACATTCACTCAGAGAACGCAACGTTTGGGTGGCTGGTTTTTAAGCATTCTAAGCTGTATTTTGGAGGAAGTAGGAGAGTCATATATACGAATGCTTACATTCACGCAGAGAAAGCAACTCTGTGGTCGTATTTTGTTGGCATGCTAAACTGTGGTTTGGAAGAAGTTCGAGAGCCTTATATAGGAAAGATTACAGTGACACAGAGAAAACAACTCTCTGTAGTTTCTTGGTAGGTCTGCTAAACTGTGATTTGGATGAAGTGTGAGAACGCTTGCATTCACTCAGAGAAAGAACTTTGTCGTGGTGGTTTGTAGGAATAACAACTGTAGTTCGAAGAAGTAGGAGAGTCATATATGAACGGTTACATTCACGCAGAGAAAGCAACTGTGGGGTGGCGTATGTAATCATCATAATCTGTAGTTTGGAGGAAGTTCGAGAGTCATATCTGGGGAAAATTAGAGTCACATAGAGAAAGGAACAATCGGGGGCTGGTGTGTAGGTCTGCTAAATTCTATTTTGGAAGAAGAGTGAGAGTCATATATGGGAACGCTTATGTTGACTCAGAGGAATCAACGATGGGACGCTGTATTGTTGGCATGCTAAACTGTAGTTTGGAAGAAGTTCGAGAGTCTTATATAGGAAAGTTTACAGTCACCTAGAGAAAGCAACTCACAGGAAGTGGTTTGTAAGCCGCTAAACTCTAATTTGGATGAAGTGAAAGAGGCATACATGGATACGCTTCATTCACTCAGAGAAAGGTAAATTTGGGTGCCGGTTTGTAGGTATACTAACTCCAGTTTGGAAGAAGTACTAGAGTCATATATATGAACGCTTATATGGACGCAGAGAAAGCAACTATGGGGTGGTGTTTTGTAGGCCTGCTAAAATATAGTTTGGAAGAAGTTCGAAAGCAGACAGTCACTTAGAGAAAGCAACTCTCGGCGGTTCATTTTTCGGTCTGCTGAATTGTATTTTGAAAGAAATACCAGAGTCATATATTCAAACGCTTACATTCATGCAGAGAAAGCAACTCTGGGGTGGTGTTTTCTAGGCATGCTAAACTCTAGTTTGGACGAAGTTTGGAATCACATATAAGAAAGCTTAGAGTCGCTTAAAGCAAATCTCTGGGTGTGGAATGTAGGCGTGCTAAACTCTATTTTGGTTTCGGAGTGAGAGTCATATATGGGAAGGCTTACATTCACTCAGAGAAAGCAACGATGGTGTGGTGGTTTGTAGGCATACTGAACTCTAGTTTGGAAGTAGGAGAATGATATATGGGAACGCTTACATTCATGCAGAGAAAGCAATTATTGGGTGGCTTTTTTGTAGCCATGCAAATCTCTATTTTGCAAGAAGTTAAAGAGTAATATATAGGAAAGCGTACCATCATTTATAGAAACCAACTTTCGGGGGATGGTTTGTAGGCCTGCAAAACTCTACTTTGGAAGAAGGGGGAGAGTCATATGGGGGACTGGGTACATTCACTCGGAGAAATCAACGATGGGGTTGTGGTTTGTAGGCATACTAAACTGTAGTTTGGAAGAAGGACGAGAATCATATATAGGAACGCTTACATTCATGCAGAGAAAGCAACTATGGAGTGATGTTTGTATGCCTACTAAACGATACTTTGGAGGAAGTTCGAGAGTCATATCTGGGGAAAATTGCAGTCACTTAGAGAAAGCAACAATCGGGGGCCGTTTTGTAGATCTGCTAAATTCTATTTTGGAAGAAGAGTGAAATTCATATGTGGGAACGCTTATGTTCACTCAGAGAAATCAACGATGGGGCAGTGTTTCGTTGGGATGCTAAAGTGTAGTTTGGAAGAAGTTCGCGAGTCTTATATAAGAAAGCTTACAGTCACCTAGAGAAAGTAACTCTCGGCACATTGTTTCTAAGCGTGCTAAACTCTAATTTGCATCAATTGTGAGAGTCAAACATGAGAACGCTTACATTCACTCAGAGAACGCAACGTTTGGGTGGTGGTTTGTAAGCATTCTAAACTGTATTTTGGAGGAAGTAGGAGAGTCATATATACGAATGCTTACATTCACGCAGAGAAAGCAACTCTGTGGTCGTATTTTGTTGGCATGCTAAACTGTGGTTTGGAAGAAGTTCGAGAGCCTTATATAGGAAAGATTACAGTGACACAGAGAAAACAACTCTCTGTAGTTTCTTGGTAGGTCTGCTAAACTGTGATTTGGATGAAGTGTGAGAACGCTTGCATTCACTCAGAGAAAGAACTTTGTCGTGGTGGTTTGTAGGAATAACAACTGTAGTTCGAAGAAGTAGGAGAGTCATATATGAACGGTTACATTCACGCAGAGAAAGCAACTGTGGGGTGGCGTATGTAATCATCATAATCTGTAGTTTGGAGGAAGTTCGAGAGTCATATCTGGGGAAAATTAGAGTCACATAGAGAAAGGAACAATCGGGGGCTGGTGTGTAGGTCTGCTAAATTCTATTTTGGAAGAAGAGTGAGAGTCATATATGGGAACGCTTATGTTGACTGAGAGGAATCAACGATGGGACGCTGTATTGTTGGCATGCTAAACTGTAGTTTGGAAGAAGTTCGAGAGTCTTATATAGGAAAGTTTACAGTCACCTAGAGAAAGCAACTCACAGGAGGTGGTTTGTAAGCCGCTAAACTCTAATTTGGATGAAGTGAAAGAGGCATACATGGATACGCTTCATTCACTCAGAGAAAGGTAAATTGGGGTGCCGGTTTGTAGGTATACTAACTCCAGTTTGGAAGAAGTACTAGAGTCATATATATGAACGCTTATATGGACGCAGAGAAAGCAACTATGGGGTGGTGTTTTGTAGGCCTGCTAAAATATAGTTTGGAAGAAGTTCGAAAGCAGACAGTCACTTAGAGAAAGCAACTCTTGGCGGTGGATTTTTCGGTCTGCTAAATTGTATTTTGAAAGAAGTACCAGAGTCATATATTCAAACGCTTACATTCATGCAGAGAAAGGAACAGTGGGGTGGTGTTTTCTAGGCGTGCTAAACTCTAGTTTGGACGAAGTTTGAGAATCACATATAAGAAAGCTTAGAGTCACTTAGAGAAAGGAAATCTCTGGGTGTGGAATGTAGGCGTGCTAAACTCTATTTTGGTTTAGATTGAGAGTCATATATGGAAAGGGATACATTCACTCAGAGAAAGCAACGATGGTGTGGTGGTTTGTAGGCATACTAAACTCTAGTTTGGAAGAAGTAGGAAAATGATATATGGGAACGCTTACATTCATGCAGAGAAAGCAATTATGGGGTGGCTTTTTTGTAGCCATGCTAATCTCTAGTTTGGAAGAAGTTATATAGGAAAGCGTACACTCATTTATAGAAACCAACTTTCGGGGGATGAACGGTAGGCCTGCAAAACTCTACTTTGGAAGAAGTGGGAGAGTCATATTGGGGACCACGTACATTGACTCAGAGAAATCGAGGATGGGGTTGTGTTTTGTAGGCATTCTAAACTCTAGTTTGGAGAAAGTACGAGAATCATATATAGGAACGCTTACATTCATGCAGAGAAAGCAACTATGGAGTGAGGTTTGTATGCCTACTAAACTATAGTTTGGAGGAAGTTTAGAATCTTATATAGCAAAGCTTACAGTCACCTAGAGAGAGCAACTCTTGGGAGATGATTTCAAAGCCTGATAATTTGCACCAACTCTTAAAGTCAAGTATGGGAAGATTTACATCCACTCAGAACGCAAGGTTTGGGTTGCAGTTTGTGGCCTTAATTGTAGTTCGGAAGAAGTAGGAAAGTCATATATTATGAACGGTTACATTCACGCAGACAAACCATCTATGGAGTGATGTGTGTATGCCTACTAAACTATAGTATGGAGGATGTTCGAGAGTCATATCTGGAAAGCTTACAGTCATTTAGAGAAAGAAACTCTCAGGGGGTGGTTCGTAGGCCTGCTAAACTCTATTTTCAAAGAAGTGTTAAAATCATATACAGGAACGCTTACATTCACTCAGAGAAAGCAACGTTGGGGTGGCCGTTTGTGAGCATACTAAACTCTACTTTGGAAGAGGTACGAGAGACAAATACTAACGCTTACATTAACACAGAGAAAGCAAATACGGGGTGCTGTAGTGCAGGCATGCTAAACTATAGAATGGAAGAAGTTCGAAAGCTGACAGTCACTTAGAGAAAGCAACTCTTGGCGGGTGATTTTTTAAGTCTGCTAAATTGTATTTTGAAAGACGTGTCAGAGTCTTATATACAAATGCTTACATTCATGCGTAGAAAGAAACTATGGGGTGATGTGTTGTGGGGATGTTAAACTGCAGTTTGGAAGAAGTTCGAGAGTGTTATGTAGGATAGCTTACAGTCACCTAGAGAAAGCAACACTCAGGAGAGCTTTGCAAGCCTGCTAAACTCTAACAAGCAGCGATTGTGAGAGTCAAACATGGGAATGCTTACATTCACTCAGAGAACACAACGTTTGGGTGGTGGTTTGTAGGCATAATAACTGTAGTTCGGAAGAAGTAGGAGAGTCATATATGAACGGTTACATTCACGCAGAGAAAGCAACTGTTGGGTGGCGTATGTATGCATGCTAATCTGTAGTTTGGAGGAATTTCGAGAGTCATATCTGGGGAAAATTACAGTCACTTAGAGAAAGCAACCATCGGGGGGCCATTTTGTAGATCTGCTAAATTCTATTTTGAAAGAAGAATGAGAGTCATATATGGGAACGCTTATGATCACGAAGAGAAATCAACTATGGGGCGGTGTTTTGTTGGCATGCTAAACTGTAGTTTGGAAGAAGTTCGCGAGTCTTACATAGGAAAGTTTACAGTCACCCAGAGAAAGCAACTCTCGGGAGATTGTTTCTAAGCATGCTAAATTCTAGATTGCATCAATTGTGAGAGTCAAACATGGGAACGCTTACATTGACTCAGAGAACGCAACGTTTGGGTGGTGGTTTGTAAGCATTCTAAACTGTATTTTGGAGGAAGTAGGAGAGTCATATATACGAATGCTTACATTCACGCAGAGAAAGCAACTCTGTGATCGTATTTTGTTGGCATGCTAAACTGTGGTTTGGAAGAAGTTCGAGAGCCTTACATAGGAAAGATTACAGTGACACAGAGAAAAACAAATCTCTGTAGTTTGTTGGTAGGTCTGCTAAACTGTAATTTGGATGAAGTGTGAGAACGCTTGCATTCACTCACAGAAAGAACGTTGTCGTGATGGTTTGTAGGAATAAATGCTGTAGTTCAAAAGAAGTAGGAGAGTCATATATGAACGGTTACATTCACGCAGAGAAAGCAACTGTGGGGTGGCCTATGTAATCATCATAATCTAGTTTGGAGAAAGTTCGAGAGTCATATGTGGGAAAAATTAAAGTCACCTAGAGAATTGGAACCATCGGGTGTTGTGTAGGTCTGCTAAATTCTATTTTGGAAGAAGAGTGAGAGTCATATATGGGAACGCTTATGTTCACTCAGAGAAATCAACGATGGGGCGCTGTATTGTTGGCATGCTAAACTGTAGTTTGGAAGAAGTTCGAGAGTCTTATATAGGAAAGTTTACAGTCACCTAGAGAAAGCAACTCACAGGAGGTGGTTTGTGGGCCGCTAAACTCTAATTTGGATGAAATGAAAGAGGCATACATGGATACGCTTCATTCACTCAGAGAAAGGTAAATTTGGGTGCCGGTTTGTAGGTATACTAACTCCAGTTTGGAAGAAGTAAGAGAGTCATATATATGAACGATTATGTGGACGCAGAGAAAGCAACTATGGGGTGGTGTTTTGTAGGCATGATAAAATATAATTTGGAAGAAGTTCGAAAGCTGACAGTGACTTAGAGAAAGCAACTCTTGGCGGTTGATTTTGAGGTCTGCTAAATTGTATTTTGATAGAAGTACAAGAGTCATATATAAAATCGCTTATATTTATGCTGAGAAAAAAACTATGTGGTGATGTTTTGTTGGCGTGCTGAAATGTAGTTTCGAAGAAGTTCGACAGTCTTTTATAGGAAAGCTTACAGTCCCCCAGAGGAAGCAACTTTCGAGAGATAGTTTGTAAGCCTGCTAAACTCTACTTTGCATCATTTGGAACAGTCATACTTGGGAACGCTAACATTCTCTCAGAGAACGCAACGTTTGGTTGGTTGTTTGTAAGCATACTAAACTGTATTTTGGAAGAAGTAGCAGAGTCATATATATGAGTGCTTACATTCACGCAGAGAGGGCAACTATGGGGTGGTGTTTTGTAGGCATGCAAATCTCTAGTTGCGAAGAAGTTAAGAGTAATAGGAAAGCTTACAGTCTCACAGAGAAAGCAACCCTTGGGGGCCGGTTTGTAGTTCTGCTAAATTCTATTTTGGATGAAGTGTGAATCATAAATGGGAACGCTAACATTCACTCAGAGAAAGCAAGGTTGCGGTGGTGATTTTTAGTCACACTAAACTGGAGTTTGGAGGAAGTATGAGAATAAAAGAATGCTTACATTCACTCAGAAAAAGCAACGTTGGGGAGGTGGTTGGTAGGTGTACTATACTTTGGAAGAAGTACGAGCGTGATGCATAGGAACGCTTACATTCACGGAAACTATGGGGTGGCCTTTTGTTGGCATGCTAAACTATGTCCCAAAGTCATATATAGGAAAGCTTATAGTGAGAGAAAGCAACTCTCGGGCGGTGTTTTGTAGGTCCGGCAAATTGCATTTTGAAAGCAGTCCGAGATTCATATAAGGGAAGGCCTATATCCACTCAGAGAAAGCAATGTTAGGCTGGTGGTTTGTAGGCATACTAAACTGTATTTTGGAACTCGTATGTATGACTCTCACACTTGATCCAAATTAGAGTTCACCAGGCCTATAAACCACATCCTGAGAGTTGCTTTCTCTAGGTGAATGTAAGCTTTCCTATGTAAAACTCTCGAACTTCTTCCAAACTAAAGTTTAGCATGCCAACAATACACCACCGCATCGTTGCTTTCTCTGAGTGAACATAAGCATTTCCTTATATGAATCACTTTTTCCAAAATAGAATTTAGCAGACCTACAAACCAGTCCCCGATGGTTGATTTAGCTATGTGACTGTAATTTTCCCCAGATATGACTCTAAAACTTCCTCCAAAGTATAGATTAACATGCGTACATACACCACCCAACAGTTTCTTTCTCTGCGTGAATGTAACTGTTCATATATATGACTCTCCTACTTCTTCCGACCTACAGTTATTATGCCTACAAACCACCACCCAAACGTTGTGTTCTCTCCGTGAATGTAAGCTTTCCCATATTTGACTCTCACAATTGCTGCTAATTAGTGTTTAGAGGCTTGAAAGCTGTCCCGAGTGTTGTTTTCTCTAGGTGACTGTAGCTATCCTATATAACACTCTGGAAGTCCTTTCAAACTGCAGTTTAGCATGCCAACAACACATCACCCCATAGTTTCTTTCTCTGCATAAATGTAAGCGTTTGTGTATATAACTCTTGTACGTCTTTCAAAATACAATTTAGCAGACCTAAAAATCACCCGCCAAGAGTTGCTTTCTCTAAGTGACTGTCAGCTTTCGAACTTCTTCCAATCTATAGTTTAGCATGCCTGAACTACAGCACCCCGTATTTGCTTTCTCTGTGTTAATGTAAGCGTTCCTATGTATGTCTCTCGTACCTCTTCCAAAGTAGAGTTTAGTATGCTCAAAAACGGCCACCCCAACGTTGCTTTCTCTGAGTGAATGTAAGCGTTCCTGTATATGATTCGAACACTTCATTGAAAATAGAGTTTAGCAGGCCTACGAACCACCCGCAGAGAGTTGCTTTCTGTAAATGACTGTAAGCTTTCCAGATATGACTCTCGAACATCCTCCAATCTATCGTTTAGTAGGCATACAAACATCACTCCATAGTTGCTTTCTCTGCATGAATGTAAGCGTTCCTATAAATGATTCTCGTCCTTCTTCCAAACTAGAGTTTAGTATGCCTACAAACCACAACCCCATCATTGATTTCTCCGAGTGAATATACCCAGTCCCCCATATGACTCTCCCCCTTCTTCCAAAGTAGAGTTTTGCAGGCCTACAAATCATCCCCCGAGAGTTGGTTTCTATAAATGACGGTACGCTTTCCTATATAATACTCTTTAACTTCTTGCAAAATAGAGATTTGCATGGCTACAAAAAAGCCACCCAATAATTGCTTTCTCTGCATGAATGTAAGCGTTCCCATATATCATTCTCCTACTTCTTCCAAACTAGAGTTCAGTATGCCTACAAACGACCACACCATCTTTGCTTTCTCTGAGTGAATGTAAGCCTTCCCATATATGACTCTCACTCTGAAACCAAAATAGAGTTTGGCACACCTACATTCCACACCCAGAGATTTGCTTTAAGCGACTCTAAGCTTTCTTATATGTGATTCTCAAACTTCGTCCAAACTAGAGTTTAGCATGCCTAGAAACCACCCCACAGTTGCTTTCTCTGCATGAATGTAAGCGTTCATATACATGACTCTCGTACTTCCTCCAAAATACAGTTTAGAATGCCTACAAACCACCACCCAAACGTTGCGTTCTCTGAATGAATGAAAGCATTCCCATGTTTGACTCTCACAATTGATGCAAAGTAGAGTTTAGCAGGCCAAGAAAGGCTCTCCCGAGAGTTACTTTCTCTAGGTGACTGTAAGCTTTCCTAAATAAGACTCTCCAACTTCTTCCAAACTACAGGTTAACATGCCCACAAAACATCACCCCATGGTTTTTTCTTTGCATGAATGTAAGCATTAGTATATATGACTCTGGTACTTCTTTCAAAATACAATTTAGCAGACCTAAAAATCACCCACCAAGAGTTGCTTTCTCTAAATGACTGTTCAGGTTTGGAACTTCTTCCAAACTATAGCATGCTTAGAAAACACCACCACGTAGTTGCTTTCTCTGTGTGAATGTAAGCGTTCCCAAATATCATTCTCGTACTTCTTCCAAACTATTTAGTATGCCTACAAAAACCACCCCAGTGTTGTTTCTCTGAGGGAATGTAAGCGGTCCCATGTTTGACTCTCACACTTCATCCAAATTAGAGTTTAGCATGTGTACAAAAAAATCTCCCGAGAGTTGCTTTCCCTAGGTGACGGTAATCTTTCCTGTATAAGGTTCTCCAACTTCTTCCAAACTACAGTTTAGCATGCCTACAAAACCTGACGCCATAAGTGCTTTCTCTGTGTGAATGTAAGTGTTCCTATATAGGACTCTCGTACTTCTTCCAAACTACAGTTTAGTATGCCCTACAAACCACCACCCAAACGTTGTTTTCTCTGAGTGAATGTAAGCGTTCCCATATATGACTCTCACACTTCAACCAAAATAACTCTATTTCAACCAAAATAACTCTACATTCCACACCCAGAGAGTTGCTTTCTCTACGTGACTGTAAACTTTCCTATATATGACTCTCAAACTTCGTCCAAACTAGAGTTTTGCAAGCCTACAAAACACCACCCCATAGTTGCATTCGGTGCCGGAATGTGAGAGGTTCTACATGTGATTCTCTTGCTTCTTCTAGGAACCACAACCACAACGTTGCTTTCACTGAGTTCCCATATATTATTCTAACACTTCATTGAAAATAGAGTTTAGCAGGCCTACGAAACACCCCCGAGGGTTGCTTTCTCTAAGTGACTGTAAGCTTCCCAGATATGGCTCTCGAACTTCCTCCAAACTATATTTTAGTAGGCATACAAACATCACTCCATAGTTGCTTTCTCTGCGTGAAGGTAAGCGTTCCTATATACGATTCTCGTACTTCTTCCAAACTAGAGTTGACTATGCCTACAAATCACAATCCCATCGTTGATTTCTCTGAGTGAATGCACGCGGTCCCCAATATGACTCTCTCCCACTTCCAAACTGGAGTTTTGCAGGTGTACAAAACATCCCCCGAGAGTTGGTTTCTATGACTGTACCCTTTCCTATATATTACTCCTTAACTTCTTCCAAACTAGAGATTAGCATGGCTACAAAAACGCCACCCCATAATTGCTTTCTCTACGCGAATGTAAGCGTTCCCATATATCATTCTCCTACTTCTTCCAAACTAGAGTTTAGTATGCCTACAAACCACCACGCCGTCGTTGCTTTCTCTGAGGGAATGTAAGCCTTCCCATATATGACTCTCACTCTTAAACCAAAATAGAGTTTAGCAGGCCTACATTCCACACCCAGAGATTTGCTTTCTCTAAGTGACTCTAAGCTTTCTTATATGTGATTCTCAAACTTCGTCCAAACTAGAGTTTAGCATGCCTATAAAACACCACCCCATAGTTACTTTCAGTGCGTCAAAATGTATGTGCTCCTATATGTGATTCTCGTGCTTCTTCCAAACTGCAGTTTAGTAAGCCTACAAACAACCCCATCATTGCTTTCTCTGAGTGAATGTAAGCGTTCTCATATATGACTCTCACACTTCAACCAAAACAGGGTTTTGCAGGCCTACAAACCACCCGCCAAGACTTGCTTTTTCAAAGTGGCTGTTACCTTTCCTATATAGGACTCTGGAACTTCTCCCAAGCTAGACTTTAACATGTCTACCTGACACTACTCCGTAGTTGCTCTCGCTGTGTGAATGTAAGCGTTCCTATATATGAGTCTTGTACCTCTTCTTAACTAACATCTGGCATGCCAAAATAACACTTCCCCATAGTTGCTTTCTTTGAGTCAATGTAAACATTCCTATATATGTCTCTCGCACTTCTTCCAAACTAGAGTTGAATAAGTCTACAAACAAATCCCCGACAGCTGTTTTCTCTGAACGAATTTAAGCGTTCCTATATATGACTATGGCACTTCCTCCAAACTAGAGTTTAGAAAGCCTACACTCCACCCCTGTTCTTTGCTTTCTCTAAGTTACTGTATGCTTTCCTATACATGGCTCTCGAAATTTTCCAAACTAGAGTTAGCATGCCTACTATACACCTACACATAATTGCTTTGTCTGAGTGAATATAAGCCTTCCTATATATGACTGTCGCACTTTTTCCAAATTAGAGTGTAGCCAGCCTGGAAAGCACCCCTTATAGTTGCTTTCATTGAGTGAATGTTAACATTCCTATGTATGACTCTCGCAACTTTTCCAATCTAAGATTTTAGCAATGCTACAAATCCCCCGCCGAGAGTTCCTATACATAACTGTCCTCTTTTTCCAAGCTAGAGTTTAGGAAGCCTAGAATCCGTCCCCCCGTAGACGCTTTATGTGAACGTAAGTGTTCCTATATATGACTCTCGCCTTCCTCCAAACTAGAGCTTAGCAAGCCTACAAACCAACTCCCTATAATTGCTTTCTCTGAATGAATGATATCGTTCCTATATAAGACTCTCGAACTTCTTCCAAACCAGAGTTTAACAAGCCAAAAAAGCACCCCCCATAGATGCTTCCTCTAACTCAAAGCTAATATTCCTATATATGATTCAGCTTCTTCATCCAAACTAGAGTAAGGCAAGCCTACAAATCACACATCAATAGTTGCTTTCTATAAGTAAATGTAAGCATCCCTATATATGACTATAGCAATTCTTCCAAACTGGAGTTTAGCAAGCCTACAGACCCCAGGACTCCACTCCATAGTACCCTGGGCATTGGCGCCTGCCTGTCATGCAGGACATAGGGGCGGACGCTCATCTCAGACACGGCATTGGTGGATTGTAGGCTTTTTTAAGTTTTTGAATTGAAGAACTCTGAGAATTGGAATTCGGTTTAGGGTAAGGTTAGGTGTTAGGGACTAGGATTAGATTTAGGGGTTAGGGTTTTAGGTTAGAATTAGGGTTAGGATTACTGTTAGGGTTAGAGATTAGGATTATGTTTAGTGGTTGGGTTTAGGTTTAGGGTGAGAGGCAAGAGTAAGGGTCAGGGATTAGGGTTACTGTTAGGAGTTAGATTCAGGGCTTACGAAGGGTTTGGTTTAGTGATAGGGTTAGGGCTTACGTTTAACGGTGTGTGTTAGGGCACGGGCCCCGTCTAATGTACGGGGCACTGTGGGTGTGGAGCAAGGCTGCGTCCCCACTTCATCTTACCCTTGGTGTTGGGCTTCAACTGTCACGCAGGACAAAGGCAGAGGCTCATGAAACGCATAGTTAGGATTAAGGTTTAAGGTTAGGGTCAAGGTTGAGGGTTAGGGTGAGGGTTAACAGTTAGAGTTAGGGTAAGGGGGTTAGGGATAGGGTTAGGGTTAAGGGTTAGGTTTGTGGTTCAGGTTTAAGGTTAGCATTAGAGGGTAGGGTTAGTGTAACTGTAGGTCAGTGTTGCGGTTAGATCTCTAGGCATTAGGGTAAAGGTCAGGGTTAGGGTTAAGAGTTAGGGTTAAGTTTAATGGTTAAGGATTGGGATTAGGGTTGAGGGTTAGGGTTAAGATTATGGGTAATGACTCAGGATCAAAGGTTAGGGTTATTTTTAGGCATAGGGTTAGCGTAAGGGGTTAGGGTTAGTGTTAGTGTTGTTGGTAGGGTTAAGGTTAGGGTTGGCGTTTCAGAATTAGGGATTAGGTGTTATGGTTATGGCTAGGAGTTAGCGTTAGATTTACGGTATAGGTCTTGTTCTCAGGGTGTCATGCATTAACGTTAAGATAAGGGGTTAAAGTTAGGGTTACGGTGAGCTTTACCTGTTAAGGTGAGCAGTAGGATCAGGGTTAGGTGTTATGTTCTGGGTTAGGGTTATGGGTGAGGGGTAGGGTTTATCCTTAGGGCACGGGCCCTGTATGCACTAGGAGGCGAAGTTAGGGGTCTGTGATGGTCGCTGGGAACCCACTCTATCGCACGCAGTGTATGGGCCTCTGGGTTTCATGCAGGACACTGTGGCAGAGCCGGCTTTCATGCATGGCTTAGTAGGATTGTAGGCTTTCAAAACTCTGAGAAAGCAAGAAGTCTGAGAATTAGATTTCGGGTTAGGATTACGGCACGGTTTAGGGATGAAGATTAGTGGTTAGGGTGAGGGCTTAGGGTTAGGGGTTAGGGTTAGGGTTAGGGTTGCTGGTAGGGTGAAGGTTAGGTTTGACGTTTTAGAATTAGGGATGAGGTGTTACGGTTATGACTATGGTTTAGGATTAGAATTTCGGGATAGGGCTTCTTCTCAAGGTGTTATGCATTCACGTTAAGTTAAGGGGCTAAGTTAGGGTTATGGGGAGGTTTATGTTTTAAGGTGAGCAATAGGATCAGGGTTAGGTGTTATGTTCAGGGTGAGGGTTATCTGTTAGGGGTAGTGTTTATACTTAGCGTACGGGCCCTGTCTGCACTGGGCGGGGGGCGGGGGTTAGGGGGATGGGATTGTCCCCGGGAACACACTCTATCGTACACTGGGTATGGGCTCCTGGGTTTCATGCAGGACACAGTGGCAGAGCCCCCTTTTACTCATGGCATGGGAGGATTGTAGGCTTTCTAAACTCTGAGAAAGCAAGAACTCTGAGAATTAGATTTAGGGGTAGGATTCTGGTAATGTTTAGGGATGAAGATTAGTGTCAGGGTGGGGTCTTGGGTTAGGGGTTGGGGTTAAAGGTTAGTGTTAGGTTTAACAGTTACAGTTAGGTTTACGGTTAAGTCTCAGGGTTCGGGTTAAGGTTTGGGTTTAGCGTTTGGCACAGGGGTAGGCTTCAGTGTTAGCTTCATGGTTAAAGATTAGGAGTAGGGTTAGTGTGAGGGTTAAGGGTAAGGGTCAAGATTAAGGGTTCAGGTTGGGGTTAGGCTTAGGTTTAGGGTTAGGGGTCAAGGGTCAGGTTTAGGGTTAAGTGTTGGGCTTAGGGTTGGGGTTTAGTGTTAAGTTTATCGTTAAGGATTAGGGTTAGGGTCAGGGTTAAATGCTTGGGTGCGGGTAATGGTTAGGGTCAGGGTTAAGGTTTATGGATAGGGTTAGTGTTAAGGGTTTACAAGTAGGTTTAGGGTTCAGGGTTAGAGTTAGCATTAGGGCTTAAGGTTAGGATTAGGTGGTAGGTTAGATTTTAGGGTTAGATCTAGGCGTTAGAGTAAGGGTTAAGAGATAGGGTTAGGTTTAATGCTTAGGATTAGGGTTAGGGTTTGGGGTTAAAGTAAGTGTTAGGGGTTAGGTTGAAGGATCAAAGGTTAGTGTTATTTTTAACTGTAGTGTTAGGGTTAGGGATAAGGGATAAGGTTGGCGTGAGGGTTTTCCTTACTGTTAGGGTTAAGGGTCAGGCTTAGATTAAAGGTTAAGGTTAGGGTCAGCGTTAAGGGTTAGGGTGAGGGTTAACGGTTACGGTAAAGGTTAAGCGTTAGTGTTAGGGATTAGCGATTAGGGTTTTTGGTAAGTGTTAGGGTTAGGAGTTAGTGTTTTATGAAGGGGTATGGTTAGAATTAGGATTGGGGTTAGTGTTAGGGTTAGGTTTAGGAGTTAGGTTTAGGGTAAAAGGATAGGATTAGCGTTAAGGGTTGGGCTCAGGTTTAGGGTTAAAGTTTAGTGTTAGGGTTAATGTTTAGTGTTATGGTCCAGTTTAAGTGTTAGGGTGAGGGTTAACGGTTAGGATTAGGCTTAGAGGTTGGGGATATAGTGAGGGTTCAGTGTTAGGGTTAGGTTTAGGGTTCAGGGTTAAGGTTAGCTGTAGGGGTTATGGTTAGGGTTAGGTGTTAGGTTAGTGTCAGGGTTAGGTCTAGTCGTGAGGGTAAGGTTTAGGGTTAGCTTTAAGAGCTAGGGTTAGGTTTAATGGATAGGATTAGGATTAGGGTTAAGGGTTAGGGTAAGGCTTAGGGGTTAGGGTGAAGGGTTAAGGGTTTTTGTTAGGCATAGCGTTGGGGTTAGAAGTAAGGGTTACTGTCAGTGTTAGGGTTGTAGGCAGGGTTACGGTTAGAGTTAGCGGTTTAGAATTAGGGTTAGGGATTAGGTGTCACAGTGACGACTAGGAGATAGGGTTAGAATTATGGGATAGGGGTTGTTCTCAGGGAATGGGTTATGCACTAACGTTAGGATAAGAGGTTAAAGTTAGGCTCACGGTGAGGTTTACGTGTTAAGGGGAGAAATAGGAACAGGGTTAGGTGTTATGTTCACGGTGAGGGATATCTGTTACAGGTATTGTTTATGCTTAGTGCACGGGCCCTGTCTGCCTTAGGCGGGGGTGGGGGGAGGTTAGGGGACTGGGATTGTCACCAGGATCCCACTGTATCGTACTCTGGGTATGGGCCCGTGGGTTTGATGCAGGACGTAGTGGTAGAGCCTCCTTTCACGCATGGCATGGGAAGATTGCAGGCTTTCTAAACTCTAAGAAAGCAAGAAGTCTGAGAATTAGATTTAGGGTTAGGATTCTGGTTAGGGTTAAGGATGAAGTTTAGTGTTAGGGTGAGGGCTTAGGGTTAGGGATTAGGGTTAGGGTTAAAGGTTACTCTTAGGTTTAACGGTTACAGTTCGGTTTAGGGTTGAGGTTTACGGTTAGGGTTAAGATGAGGGGTTAGGGTTTGGTAAAGGGTTAGGGTTAGGTACAGGGTTATGGTTAAGTGTTAGGTTTACGGTTGAAGATTAGGATTAGGGTTAGGATTAAAGGTTAGCGTGAGAGTTAACGGTTAGGGTTAAGGTTAAGTGTTAGGGTTAGGGTTTAGGTTTAGGGTTAAGGGTTAGGGTTAGCTTTAGGGTTCGAGTTATGTGTTAGGTTTTGTGTTAGAGGTTAGGGTTAGGTTTACTGGTCACGGTGAGGGTTACGTTTAGGGGTTAGCATTAGGGTTAAGGATTAGGTTTAGGGTAAGGGTTTAGAGTAGTGTTGGGCTTTAGGCTCGGGGCTTAGGTTCAGGGTCAGGGGTTAGGGTTGGTGGTAGGGCTTAGATTTATCGGTCAGTTTAAGGGCACAGGACCTGGTTAATCTACGGTGAGAGGGGTGCGGTCGGAGTCATCACGAAAGCACAACATCATTCCCTGGGCCCTGGGACAAGACCTACATGCAGGACTCAGGCGGAGCCTCATCTCACACATGGCATGGCTGTATTGTAGGCTTGCTTCACTCGGGAATGGAAGTAGTGTGAGAATTAGGGTTAGGGTTGGGGTTAGGGGTTTCGAGTTAGGGGTTAGGCTTGGAGTCAGGGTTAGGTGCTAGGGATTAGTGGTTAGGGTTAGAGTTAGTGTTACGGGTTAGGTGTTAACTCTGGTTTAGGGGGCCAGGGTAAGGTTTAGGTTTGGAGTTAGCGTTAGGGTTAGGCGTTAGGGTTAAGGGATAGGGTTAGGGTTAAGGGTTAGGCTTAGGGTAAGGGTTCAGGTTTAGGGTTAGGGTCAGGGTTAAGGGTTAGGGTGAGGGTTAACAGTTAGGGATAGGGTTAGGGGGTTAGGGATAGGATTAGGGTTAAGGGTTAGGTTTATGGTTCAGGTTTAAGGTTAACATTAGGGGGTTAGGGTTAGTGTTAACTGTAAGTCAGTGTTAGGGTTAGATCTCTAGGCATTAAGGTAAAGGTTAGGTTTAAGGTTAAGTGTTAGGGTTATGTTTAATGGTTAGGCTTGGGATTAGGGTTAAGTGTTAGGGTTAAGGTTAGGGGTTATGACTGAGGATCAACGGTTAGGGTTATTTTTATGCGTAGGGTTAGGGTAAGGTGTTAGGGTTAGTGTTAGTGTTGTTGGTAGGGTTAAGGTTAGGGTTGGCGTTTCAGAATTCGGGATCAGGTGTTATGGTTATGGCTAGGAGTTAGCGTTAGAATTACAGTATAGTGCTTTTTCTCAGGGTGTCATGCATTAACGTTAAGATAAGGTGTTAAAGTTAGGGTTATGGTGAGCTTTACCTCTTAAGGTGAGCAGTATGATCAGGGTTAGGTGTTATGTTCTGGGTTAGTCTTATGGGTGAGGGGTAGGGTTTATGCTCTGGGCACGGGCCCTGTATGCACTAGGAGGCAAAGATAAGGGTCTGTGATGGTCGCTGGTAACCTACTCTATCGTATGCAGTGTATGGGCCTCTGGTTTCCTGTAGGACACTGTCGCAGAGCGGGCTTTCATGCATGGCTTAGTAGGATTGTAGGCTTTCAAAACTCTGAGAAAGCAAGAAGTCTGAGAATTAGATTTCGGGTTAGGATTACGGCACGGTTTAGGGATGAAGATTAGTGTTAGGGTGAGGGCTTAGGGTTAAGGGTTAGGGTTAGGGTTAGGGTTGATGGTAGGTTGAAGTTTAGGGTTGGCACTTTAGAATATGGATGAGGTGTTACGGTTATGGCTAGGGGTTAGGTTTAGAATTATGGGATAGGGCTTCTTCTTTGGGTGCTATGCATTAATGTTAACATAAGGGGATAAATTAGTGTTATGGTTAGGTTTATGTTTTAAGGTGAGCAACAGGATCAGGGTTAGGTTTTATGTTTGGAGTTAGGGTTATCTGTTAGGGATAGTGTTTTTGCTTAGCGCACGGGCCCTGTCTTCACCAGGAGGGGGGGGTTAGGGACTAGGATTGCCACTGGGAACCTGCTCTATCATGCACTAGTTATGGGCCCCCGGGTTTCTTGCAGGACACAGTGGCAGAGCCTCCTTTTACTCATGACAAGGGGGAATTGTAGGCTTTCTAAACTCTGAGAAAGCAAGAAGTCTGAGAATTAGATTTAGGGGTAGGTTTATGGTAATGTTTAGGGATGAAGGTTAGTGTTAGGGTGCGTTCTGAAGGTCAGTGGTTAGGGTTAAAGGTTAGTGTTAGGTTTAACCGTTACAGTCAGGTTTATGGTTATGTTTTAGGGTTAGGGTTAAGGTTAAGGTTTAGCGTTTGGTACAGTGTTAGGCTTAAGTTTTAGCTTTAGGGTTAAAGATTAGGATTAGGGTTAGGGTTAAGGGCTAGTGTGAGGGTTAATGATAAGGATCAAGACTAAGGGCTAGGGTTTTTGTTAGTGTTAGGAATAAGTCTTCGTGTAGGCTTTAGGGTTAGCGTTAAGTGTTATGGTTAGGGTTAGGTTTAGGGTTCATGGTTAGTGTTATGTTTAGGGGTTAGTGTTAGGGTTAGGGATTAGGTTTAGGGTAAGGTTTTAGAGTTCGTGTTCAGCGTTATGGTCGGAGCTTATGTTTACGGTTAGGGGTTAGTGTTAGTGTTAGGGCTGAGATTTAGCTTTTAGTTTAAGGGCACAGGACCTGTTTTATCTACGGTGAGAAGGGTGCTGTCGGAGTCTCCACGAAAGCACAAAATCGTTCCCTGATCCTTGGGAAAGGACCTACATGCAGGACTCAGGTGGAGCCTCATCTCACGCATAGTATAGCTGTATTGTAGGCTTGCTTCACTCTGAGAATGGAAGTAGTGTGAGAATCAGGGTTAGGGTTTGGGTTAGGGGTTTGGAGTTTGGGATTATGGTTCGAGTCAGGGTTAGGTCCTAGGGATTAGGAGTTAGGGTTAGTGTTAGGGATAGGGGTTAGTTGTTGGGTTTGGGTTAGGGTGCTAGGGTTAGGTTTAGGGTTGGGGTTAATATTAGGGTTAGCGTTTAGGGTTAAAGGATAGGATTATGGTTAAGGGTTTGGCTTAGGGTTAGGGTTAAGGGTTAGTGTTAAGGTTTAGGGTTAAGTTCAGGGTTACGTGTTAGGGTGAGGGTTAACAGTTAGGGTTATGGTTAGGGTCTTAGGGATAGGGTTAGGGTTAGAGTTAGGGGTTAGGATTAAGGGTGAAGTGTTAGGGTTATTTTTAGGCATAGTTTTAAAGTTAGGGGCTAGGGTAATGTTTGGTTTGATGGTAGGTTTAAGGTTAGGGTTAGCAGTTTAGAATTCGCATTAGGGAATAGGTGTTATGGTTATGGCTTGGAGTTAGGGTTAGAATTCAGAGATAGGAGTTGTTCTCAGGGTAAGTGTTATGCATTAACGTTATGATAAGGGGTTAAATTTAGGGTTATGGTGAGATTTACATTTTAAGGTGAGCAATGGGATCAGGGTCAGGTATTATGTTCAGGGTTATGGTTAGGGGTTAGGGGCAGTGTTTATGCTTAGGGCACAGGCCCTGTCTTCACTAGGTGGGGGGGCTCGGAGGCTGGGATTGTCACCAGGAACCCACTCTATCGTATGCTGGGTATGGGCCTCTGGGTTTCATGCAGGGCACAGTGGCAGAGCCTCCTTTCATGCATGGCATGGGAGGATTGTAGGCTTTCTAAACTCTGAGAAAGCAAGAAGTCTGAGAATTAGATTTAGGGTTAGGATTACGGTTAGGGTTAGGGATGAAGTTTAGTGTTAGGGAGAGGGCTTAGTGTTAGGGATTAGGGTTTGGTACAGGGTTAGGGTTAAGTGTTCGGCTTAGGGGTAAAGATTAGGATTAGTGTTAGGTTTAAGGGTTAGCTGAGGGTTAACGGTTAGGGTTAAGGTGAAGGGTTAGGGTTAGGGTTTAGGGTTAGGATTAGGGGTTCGTGTTAGGTTTAGGGTTACACTTAAGTGTTAGGGTTTAGGTTCAGGTTTAGGGTTCATGGTTAAGGTTATGTTTAGGGGTTAGGTTTAGGGGTTAGGTTTGGTGTAAGGGTATAGTGTTAGTGAAGGGAGTTTGGGTCAGGGTTTCTGTTTAGGGTAGGGGTTAGTGTTAGGACTTAGATTTAGCGATTAGTTTAAGGTCAGAGGACCTGTTTAATCTATGGTGAGAAGGGTGTGGAATCGGTCGCTGAGACACCACAGCATTGTACCCTGGGCCTTGGGCTCAGACCTACATGCAGGAATCAGGGGGAGCCTGTTCTCATGCATAGCATGGTTGTATTGTAGGCTTGGTTAACTCTTAGAATGGAAGAAGTGTGAGAATTAGGGTTATGGTTAGGGTTAGGGATTTGGGTTTAGGAGAAAGTGTTCAAATGAGGGTTAGGGGTTAGGCATTAGGGGTTAGGGTTAGTGTTAGGGTTAGGTGTTGGGGTGAGGGTTGGGTTAGGGGCTAGGGTTAGGTTTAGGGTTGGGGTTAGTGTTAGCGTTCGAGTTAGGGATTAGAGTTAGGGTTAAGGGATAGGATTAGGGTTAAGAGTTTGGCTTAGGGTTCAGGTTAAGTGTTAGGGTTATGGTTAAAGATTAGTGTTAGTTTAAACAGTTACAGTTAGGTTTAGGGTTAAATTTTAGGGTGAGGGCTTTTTAAACTCTGAGAGAGGAAGACGTCTGAGATTAAGATTTAGGGATAGGATTATGGTTAGGATTAGGGATGACGATTAGTGTTAGGGTGAGGGCTTAGGGTTAAGGGTTAGGGTTAGAGTTAGGGTTAAGGTTAGTGTTAGTTTTAACGGTTAAAGTTAGGTTTAGGGTTAAGGTTTATTGTCAGGGTTAAGGTCAGGGGTTAGGGTTTCGTACAGGGTAAGAGTTAAGTGTTAGGTTTAGGGTTAAAGATTAGCATTATGGTTAGTGTTAAAGGTTAGTGTGAGGGTAAAAGTTTAGGGTTAAGTTTAAGGGCTAGGGTTAGGGGTTAGTGTTAGGGTTAAGGGGTCTTGTTAGGTTTAGGGTTACAGTTAAGTGTTATGGTTAGTGTTAGGGGTTACGGTTAGGCTTAGGGTTCATGGTTAGTGTAACATTTAGGGGTTAGGGCTAGGGTTAAATGATAGTGTTAGAGTTAAGGCTTAGGCTTTGGGTAAAGGTTTAGGGATAGGTTTACGGGTTAGGGTTAGTGTCAGGGTTAAATGTTAGGGTGAGAGTTAACAGTTATGGTTAGGGTTATTGGTTAGGGGTTGTGTTTATGCTTAGGGCACGTGCCTTGTCTGCACTAGGCGGAGAGGTTAGGGGGCTAGCATATTCGCCGGGAAATCACTCTATCGTATGCTGGGTATTGGCCCCTGGACACAGTGGCAGGGCCTCCTTTCACACATGGCATGGGAGGATTATAGGCTTTCTAAACTCTGAGAAAGAAAAAGTCTGAGAATTAGATTTAGGGTTAGGATTATGGTTAGAATTAGGGATGAAGTTTAGTGTTAAGGTGATGCCTTAGGGTTAGGGGTTAGGTTTAGGGTCAGAGTTAAAGGTCAGTGTTAGGTTTAACAGTTACAGTTAGGTTTAGCGTTAAGGTTTAGTGTTAGGGTTCAGTTTAGGGGATAGGTTTTGGTACAGGTTAAGGTTTAAGTGTTAAGTTTAGAGTTAAAGATTACAATTAGGGTTAGGTTTAAAGGTAAGTGTGAGGATTAACGGTTAGGGTTAAGCATGAGGGTTAGGGATTAGGTTTAGTGTTAAGGGTTTATGTTAGTTTAGGGTTAGAGTTAAGTGTTATGGTTAGGGTTAGGGGTTAGGGTTAGATATAGGGTGCATGGTTAGGGTTAGGGTTTAGGGGTTAGGGTTACGGGTTAGGTTTAGGGTGAGTGTTTGGTGTTAGTGTTGGGCATTAGGATAAGGGCTTAGGTTTAGGGTTAGCGTTTAGGTTTAGTGTTAGGGCTTAGATTTAGCGGTTAGTTTAAGGGCACAGGACCTGTTTAATCTATGGTGAGAAGGGTGCAGAATTGGTCCCCTTGACACCACACCATCGTACCTGGGCCTTGGGCCCAGACCTACATGCAGGACTCAGGCGGAGCCTCTTCTCACTCATGGCATGGCTCTATTGTAGGCTTGGTGAACTCTGAAAATGGAGGAAGTGTGAGAATTAGGGTTATGGTTATGGTTAATTGTTTGGGGTTAGGGGTTAGGGTTCGAGTGTGGTTCAGGGGTTAGAAATTAGGAGTTAGTGTTAGTGTTAGGGTTAGGGGTTAGGGGTTAGTGTTGGTTTAGGGGCTAGGGTTAGATTCAGAGTTAGGGTTAGTGTTAGGGTTAGGGTTAGGGATTATGGTTAGGGTTAGGAATTAGGGTTAGGGTTAGGCTTAAGGGATAGGATTAGGGTAAAGGGTTAAGGCTTAGGGTTAGCATTAGGGATTAGGGTTAGGGTTAAATGTTAGGGTTTTGGTCTGATTTAAGGGTTAGGGTGAGCGTTAACAGTTAGGGTTAAGGTTAATTGTTAGGATTGGGGGTTAGGCTTAAGGATTCGTATTAGGGTTAGGGTATAAGGGTGAGACTTATGTCTTATGGTTAGGGACAGGGCTTTTGGTTAGGGATAAGGGTTAGGAGTTAGGGTTACTTTTAGGCATAGGGTAGGATTAGGGGTGAGGGTTAGGGTTAGGGTTAGTGTTAGGGTTGTTGGTAGTGTTAAGGTTAGGGTTAGCAGTTTAGAATTAGGGTTAGGGATTAGGTTTTATGGTTATGGCTAAGATTTAGGGTTAGAATTATGGGATAGGCGTTGTTCTCAGTGTAAGTGTTATGCATTAACTTTAGGAGATGCGGTTAAAGTTAGGGTTACAGTGTGGTCTACATGATAAGGTGAGCAGTAGGATCAGGGTTAGGTGTTACGTTCAAGGTTAGGGTTATATGTTAGGCGTACTTTTTATGCTTAGGGCACGGGCCCTGTCTGCACTAGGCGGGAGGATTAGGGGTCTAGGATTGTGGCCGAGAACTTTCTCTATCGTACACTGGGTATGGGTCCCTGGGTTTCATGCAGGACACAGTGGCAGAGCCTCTTTTCACGCATGGCATCGGAGGATTGTAGGCTTTCTAAACTCTGAGAAAGCAAGAAGTCTGAGAATTAGATTTAGGGATAGGATTATGGTTAGTGTTAAGGATAAAGTTTAGCATTAGGGTGAGGGCTTAGGGTTAGGGGTTAGAGTTACGGTCAGGGTTAAAGGTTAGTGTTAGGTTTAATGGTTACAGTTAGCTTTAGGGTCAAGTGTTAGGGTTAAGGTTAAGGTTAGGGGTTAGGTTTTGGTACAGGGTAAGGGTTAACTGTTAGGTTTAGGGTTAAAGATTACGATTAGGGTTAGGTTTAAGGGTTAGTGTGAGAGTTAACAGTTAGGGTTAAGGTTAAGTGTTAGGGTTAGTGGTTATGTTTAGGTTTAAGTGTTCGTGTTAGGTTTAGGGTTAGAGTTAAGTGTTATGGTTAGGGTTTGGGGTTAGGGTTAGGTTTAGGGTTCATCGTTAGGGTTACGTTTAGGCATTAGGGTTATGGGTAAGGATTAGGGTAAGGGTTTAATGTTAGTGTTGGGCGTTAGGGTCAGGGCTTAAGTTTAGGGTTAAGGGTTAGTGTTAGAGTTAGCGTTAGGGCTTAGATTTAGAGGTTATTTTAAGGGCACAGGACCTGTGTAATCTATGGTGAGAAGTGTGCAGAATGGGTCATCGCCACACCACACCATTGTACCCTAGGCCTTGGGCCCAGACCTACATGCAGGTCTCAGGCAGAGCCTCTTCTCACGCATGGCATGGTTTTATTGTAGGCTTGGCTAACTCTGAGAATGGAGGAAGTGTGAGAATTATGGTTATGATTAGGGTTAGGTGTTTGGGGTTAGGGGTTAGTGTTCGCGTGAGGGTTAGGTGTTAGGGATTAGGGGTTAGGGTTAATGTTAGCATTAGGGGTTAACGGTTAGGGTTGGGTTAGGGACTAGAGATAGATTTAGGGTTGGGGTTAGGGTTAGGGTTAGGGGTTAGGGTTAGGGTTAAGGGATAGGATTAGGGTTAAGGGTTAAGGCTTAGGGTTAGCATTAAGGGATAGGGTTAGGGTTAAGGGTTAGGGTTATGGTCCGAGTTAAGGGTTAGGGTGAGGGTTAACAGTTAGGGTTAGGGTTATAAGTTAGGGATAGTGTTAGGTTTAAGGTCTAGGGTTAGGGTTAGAGGTAGCTTTACTGCTAAGATTAGGTCTCGGCATTAAGGTAAGGGTTAGTGTTAGGTTAAGGGTTAGGGTTAGGTTTAATTGTTAGGATTAGGATCAGAATTAAGGGTTAGGCTTAGGGTTAGGGGATAGGGTTAGGGTTTAGGGTAAACTTTTAAGGTTATGTTTAGGGATAAGGTTAGGGTTAGCGTTTAAGGTTAGGGTTAGTATTAGGGTTGTTTGTAGGGTTAAGGTAATGTTTAGTGGTTAGAATTAGGGTTAGGGATTAGGGGTTACTGTTATGGCTAGGAGTTAGGGTTAGAATTAAGTGATAGGGGTTGTTCTTAGCATAAGTGTTATGCATTAATGTTAGGATAAGTGGTTAAAGTTAGGTTTACGGTGAGGTTTATGTGTTAAGGTGAGCAATAGGATCAGGGTTAGAATTATGAGTGAGGGGTAGGGTTTTGCTTAGGGTATGGGCCCTGTCTGCCCTAGGAGTGGGATTGAGGGGGATGCGATTGTCACCAGAAACCCACTCTATCGTATGCAGGGTATGGGCCCATGGGTTTCTTGTAGGACACTCTGGCAGAGCCTGATTTCACGCATGGTAAAGGAGGTTTGTAAGCTTTCAAATCTCTAAGAAAGTAAGAAGTCTGAGAATTATATTTAAGGTTAGGATTATCGTTATGGTTAGGGATGAAGTTTAATCTTAGGGTGAGGGCTTCGGGTAAGGGGATACGGTTAGTTTTAGGGTTAAAAGTTACTGTTAGGTTTAACAGTTACAGTTAGACTTAGGGTTTAGGTTTAGGGTTAGGGTTAAGCTTAGGGGTTATGGTTTGGTACAGGGTTAGGGTTAAGTGTTAGGGTTAGGGTTAAAGATCATGACAAGGGTTAGAGTTAAGGGTTAGTTTGAGTGTTAACAGTAGGGTTAAGGATAACTTTTAGGGTTAGGGGTTAGGATTAGTGTTAGGGCTGAGATTTAGCGGTTAGTTTAAGGGCACAGGACCTGTTTAATCTATGGTGAGAGTGGTGCACAGGGTCGCTGCGACACAACACCACCGTACGCTGGGCCTTGGGCCAAGACCTACATACAGGACTCAGGTGGAGCCTCTTCTCACGCATGACATGGCTGTATTGTAGGCTTGGTTAACTCTGAGAATGGAAGAAGTGTCAGAAATTGGGTTAGGGCTGGCTGTAGGTGTTTTTAACCCCTAACCCTAACACTAACCCCCTAATCCTAACCCTAACACTAACCCCAAGGTTAAATCTAACCTTAACCCCTACGACAACCCTAACCCTAACCCTAACCCCTCTCACTGTAGAATAAACAGGTCCTGTGCCCTTAAACTAACCACTAAATCTAAGCCCTAACATCAACCCTAACCTCTGACCCTAAACCTAAGCCCTGAGCCTAAAGCCCAACACTAACTCTAAACTCTTACCCTAAAGCTAATCCCTAACCCTAATGCTAACCTCTAAACGTAACCCTAACTGTGAACCCTAAACCTAACCCTAACCTCGAGCGCTAACCATAGCACTTAACTCTAACCCTAAACCTAACATGAACCCTTAATCCTAACACTAACCCTAACCCTAACTCTTAACTTTAACCCTGACTGTTAACCCTCACACTAACCTTTAAACCTAACCTTAATCGTAATCTTTAACCCTAAACCTAATATTTAACCCTAATCCTGTACCAAACCATAAACCCTAACCTTAAACCTAACCATAAACCTTAACCCTGAACCTAACTGTAACGGTTAAAACTAAGAGTAACCTGTAACGCTACCCGTAAACCCTAACTCTAAGCCTTCACCCTAATACTAACCTTGATCCTTAACCCGAACCCTAACCCTAACCCTAAATCTAATTCTCAGTCTTCTTGCTTTCTTAGAGTTTAGAAAGCCTACAATCCTCCCATGCCATGCGTGAAAGGAGGCTCTTCCACTGTGTCCTGAATGAACCGCTGGGGCCCATAACCAGAGTACGATAGAGTGGGTTCCTGGTGACAATCCCAGCCCCCTAACCCCCCCCCCCCGTCTAATGCAGACAAGGCCCGTGCCCTAAGCATAAACTCTACACCTCACCCAAAACTCTAACCCTGAAAATAACATTTAACCCTGATTCTATTGCTCACCTTAGAATGTAAACCTCACCGTAACCTGAACTTTAACCTCTTATCCTAACGTTAATGCATAACACTTACCCTGAGATTAACCCCTATCCCATAATTCTAACCCTATCTCCTAGTCATAACTGTGACAACTAATCCCTAACCCTAATTCTAAACCACTAACACTAACTGTTACCTTACGTAGTTACTGTTACGGTAACCTACTGTTACCCTAACACTGAACCTAACCCTTACTCCTAACGCCAAAGCTATGGCTAAAAATAATGCTAACCCTTGACCCTTTACCCTAACTCCTAACCCTAACCCTAATCCTAACCACTAAACCCAACCTTAGCTCTTAACCCTAACCCTAAACCTTACCCTGACGCCTAGACCTAACACTAACACTAAACTAACACCTAACCCTAATCATAACCCCTAAAGCTAACCCTAACCCTGAACCCTAAACCTAACTCTAACACTTAATACTAACTATATCCCTAACCCCTAACCCCAACCCTAACCCTAACCGTTAACCCTCACCCTAACCCTTAAACCGGACCCTAACACTAAATATTAACCCTAAAGCTACGCCCAACCCTTAACCATAATCCTATCCCTTAACCCTAAACCTAACCCCTAACCCTAAACCTAACACTAACCCCAATCCTAATTCTAACCATAGCCCTTAATACATCACTACGCCTAACCCCTAACCCTAACCCTAACCCCTAATGCTAACCCTAACACTGAACCCTAAACCTAAACCTATCCCTAACCCTTAAACATAACTCTATCCCTAACCAATAATCCTAAGCCTAATCTTTAACCCTCACCCTAGAGCTTAACTCAAACCGTAACCCTAAGCCTAAACCCCAACCCTAACACTTAACACAAACCCTAAGCCTAAACACTTAACGCCAATCCTATCCTTTAACCCTAACACTAACCCTGATGCCTAATCCTAACCCTAACACTAACCCCAACCATAAATCTAACCCTAGCCCCTAACGCAAAACTAACCCCTAACCCTAACACTAACCCTAAATCCTAGTCCCTAACCACTAAACCTCACTTGAACCCTAACCCCTAACACCAAACCCTTAACCCTAACCATAACCCTATTTCTCACACTACTTCCATTCTCAGAGTTAACCAAGCCTAAAATACAACCATGCAATGCGTGAGTAGAGTTTCCGCATGAGTCCTGCAAGTAGGTCTGGGCCAAAGGCCCAGGATCCGATGGTGCCGTGTCGCATGGAAACATTCTGCACCCTCCTCACCATAGATTACACAGGTCCTGTACCCTTAAACTAACCGCCAAATCAAAGCCCAAACACTGACCCTAACCCCTAACCCTACCTAAGCCCTGACCCTAATGCCCAACACTAACACTAAACGCTTACCCTAAACCTAACCCCTAAATGTAACCTTAACCATGAACCCTAAACCTAACCCAAACCCCTAACCCTAACCATAACACTTAACTCTAACCCTAAACCTAACATGAACACTTAACCCTAACCCTAACCCATAAACCTGACACTTAACCTTAACCCTAACCGTTAACCCTCACACTAAACCTTAACCCTAACCCTAATCCTAATCTTTAAGCCTAAACCTAGCACTTAACCCTTACCCTGTACCAAAACCTAACCCCTAATCTTAACCCTAAGCTTAAACCTTAAAGCTTAACCCTAAACCTAACTGTAACTGTTAAACCTAACACTAACCTTTAACCCTGACCCTAACTGAAACCCCTAACCCTAAGCCCTCACCATAACAGTAACCTATATTGCTAACCCTAACCCTAATCCTAGCCCTAAATTTAATTCTCAGACTTCTTGCTTTCTCAGAGTTTACAAAGCCTACAATCCTCCCATGCCATGTGTAGAAGGAGGCTTGGCCACTGTGTCCGGCATGAAACCAAGGGGCCCATACCCAGTGTATGATAGAGTGGCTTCCGGCATCTATCCCAGCCCTCTAAGCCCCCTCCTAGAGCAGAGAGGGCTCGTGATATAAGCATAAACACTACCCCTCACCCATAACCCTAACCCTGAACATCACAGCTCACCCTGATACTATTGCTCACCTTAACACATCAACGTCACCATAACTCTAACTTCAACCTGTTATCCTAACGTTAATGCATAAGACTTACCCTAAGAACAACCCCTATCCCTTAATTCTAACCCTAACTCCTAGCCACAATTGTAACACCTAATCCCTAAGGCTAATTCAAAACTGCTAAACATTACCTTATCCCTACAAACTAACCCTAACCCTAACCGCTAACCCTAACCGTACACCTAAAAATAACCGTAACACTTGACACTTAACCCTAACCCTTAACCCTGATCCTAATCCTAACAATTAAACCTAACCCTAACTCTTAAGCCTAACACTAACACGTACCCTAATGCCTAGACCTAACCCTAAGAGTAAACGTAACCCCTAACCCTAACCCTAATCCCTAATGCTAACCCTAACACTGAACCCTAATCCTAAGCCTTAAACCTAACTCTATCCTTAACCCATAACCCTAGCCCTAACCGTTAACCCCACACTAACCCTTAACTCGAACTGTAACCCTAACCCTTAAAACTAAACCTAACACTTAACGCTAACCCTAAGCCTTAACGCTTAACCCTTATCCTATCCCTTAACCCTAACCCTAACCCATAACGCTAACCCTAACCCCACTCTAAATCTAACCCTAGCCCCTAACCCAACCCTAACCCCTAAGCCCTAACCCTATCACTAAACCCAACACCTACTCCCTAACCCCTAATCCTCACTCGAAGCTTAAGCCCTAACCCTAAGCCCTCTCCCTGACTAATCTTCATCCCTAACCCTAACCATAATCCTAACCCTAAATCTAATTCTCAGACTTCTTGCTATCTCAGAGTTTTAAAAGCCTACAATTCTCCAAAGCCATGCGTGAAAGCTGGCTCTGCCACAGTGTCCTGCATGAAACCCAGGAGCCCATACTCTGTGTACAATAGAGTGGGTTCCCGGGGACAATCACAGCCCCCTAACTCCCCCTGCTAGTGCTGACAGGGCCCATGCCCTAAGCAAAAACCCTGCACCTCACCCATAACCCTAACCCTGAACATAACACCTAACCCTGATGTTATTGTTCACCTTAACACGTAAACCTCACTGTAACCCTAACTTTAACCCCTATCCTAATGTTATTGCATAACACTTACCCTAAGAACAAACCCTATCCCTTAATTCTAAGCCTAACTCCTAGCATAACCGTAACACCTAATCCCTAAACTTAATTCTAAACTGCTAAACATTACCTTCACCCTACAAACAACCCTAACACTAACCCTAACTCTAACCGCTAACCCTAACCCTAACCATTACCCTGATCATAATCCTAACAATTAAACCTAACCCTAATTCTTAACCCTAACACGAACCATTACCATAATGCCTAGACCTAACCCTAACTGTAACCCTAACCCCTAACCCTAACCCTAACCGCTAATGCTAACCCTAACCCCGAACCCTAAACCTAACCCTAACCCTATCCCTTAAACCTATTACTATCCCTAAACCATTACCCTAATCGCAACTGTTAACCCTCACTCTCACCCTTAACTTGGACCGAAACCCTAACCCTTAACCCTAACCTTAACCCTTACTGCTAATCTTAAGCCTTCACCCTTTCCCTTAATCCTATCTTGTAAGCCTAACCCTAACGCTGACCCCTAACCCACCTGAACATTAACCCTAAACCTAAATCTAACGCTAGCCCCTTACAAAAACCTAACACCTAACCCCTGACACACTAATCCTAACTTCTAATTCCTAACCACTAAACTTCACTCAAACCCAAACCTCTAACCCCAAACACATAACCCTAACCATAACCCTAATTCTCACACTTCCTTCGTTCTCAGAGTTGACCAAGCCTACAATAGAGCCATGCCACGAGTGAGAAGAGGCTCTGCCTGAGTCCTGCATGTAGGTCTGGGCCCAAGGCCCAAGTACGATGGTGTGGTGTTGAGGCGACCCAGTCTGCACCCTTCCCACCATAGATTAAACAGAGCATGTGCCCTTAAACTAACCACTAAATCTAAGCCCTAACACTAAACCTAAATCCTAACCCTAAACCTCGGCCCTTATCCTAACGCCCAACAGTAACACTAAACACTCGCCCTAAACTTAACCCGTAACCCGAACCCCTAAATGTAACCCTAACCATGAACCCTAAACCTAACCCTAACCTCTAGCCATAACCATAACACTTAACTCTAAACCTAAATGTTACACGAAGCCTTATTCCTAACCCTAAGCCCAACCCTAACCCTTAATCTTGAACCTTACCATTAACCCTCACACTAACCCTTAACCCTAACCCTAATCCTAATCTTTAACCATAAAGCTAACACTGAAGCCTAACCCTGTGCCAAACGATAAAACCAAACCTTAACCCTAACCCTGAAACTTAACCATAAACGTAACTGTAACTGTTAAAAATAACACAAACCTTTAACCCTAACCCTTAACCCTAAGAGCCCACCCTAACACTAATCTTCCTCGCTAAACATTACCATAATCCTACCCCTAAATCTAATTGTCAGACTTCTTGCTTTCTCAGAGTTTAGAAAGCCTAAAATCCTCCCATGCCATGAGTAAAAGGGGGCTCTACCACTGTGTCCTGCATGAAACCCAGGAGCCCATATCCAGCGTACGATAGAGTGGGTTCCCGGGGACAATCCCATCCCCCTAACCCCAGCCCCCCGCCCAGTGCAGACAGGGCCTGTACGCTAAGTATAAACACTACCCCTAACAGATAACCCTCACCCTGAATATAACACCTGACCCTGATCCTATTGCTCACCTTAAAACATAAACCTCCCCGTAACCCTAACTTATCCCCTTATCTTAACCTTAATGCATAACACCCTGAGAAGAAGCCCCATCCCATAATTCTAATCCTAATCCCCAGCCATAACCATAAGACCTCATCCCTAATTCTAAAATGCCAACCCTAAACTTCACCCTACAAACAACCCTAACCCTAACCCTAACCTCTAACCCTAAGCCCTCACCCTATCACTAATCTTCATCCCTAAACCGTACCGTAATCCTAACCCGAAATCTAATTCTCAGACTTCTTGCTTTCTCAGAGTTTTGAAAGCCTACAATCCTACTAAGCCATGCATGAAAGCCGGCTCTGCCACAGTGTCCTGCAAGAAACCCAGAGGACCATACACAGCGTACGATAGAGTGGGTTCCCAGCGACCACAACCGACCCCTAACATCGATTCCTAGGGCATACAGGGCCCATGCCCTAAGCATAAACACTACCCCTCACCCATAACCCTAACCCAGAACATAACACCTAACCCTGATCCTACTGCTCACCTTAACACGTAAACCTCACCGTAACCCTAATTTTAACCCCATATCGTAACGTTAATGCATGACACCCTGAGAACAAGCCCTATACTGTAATTCTAACCCTAACTCCTAGCCATAATCATAACACCTAATCTCTAATTCTGAAACACCAACCCTAACCTTAACCCTACCAACAACACTAACAGTAACCCTAAACCCTTACCCTAAACCTACGCCTAAAAATAACCGTAACCGTTGATCCTTAGTCATAACCCCTAACCTTAACCCTAACCCTTAACCCTAATCCCAATCCTAACCATTAAACATAACCCCAACTCTTAACCCAAACTCTAACCTTTACCTTAATGCCTAGAGTTCTAACCCCAACACTGACCTACAGTTAGAAGTAACACAAACCCATAATGCTAACCTTAAACCTGAACAATAAACCTAATCCTTAACCATAACACCCTAACCCTAACCCTAACACTTAACCCTGACCCTAACCCTAAACCTTAACCCTAACCCTGAACCCTAACCCTAAGCCTACACTTAACCCTAACCCTATCCATTAACCCTAACCGCTAACGATAACACTAACCCCAACCCTAAACCTACCCCTGGCCCCCTAACCCAGAATTAACACCGAACCCGTAACACTAACTCTACCCCTAACCACTAGCACCTAACCCTGACTAGAAACCTAACCCCTAACTCGAAACCCCTAATCCCAAACCTAACCTTAATTCTCACACTACTTCCATTCCCGAGTGAAGCAAGCCTACAATACAGCCATGCCATGTGTGAGATGAGGCTCCGACTGAGTCCTGCATGTAGGTCTTGTCCCAGGGCCCAGGGAATGATGTTGTGCTTTTGTGGTGACTCCGACCACACCCCTCTCACCGTAGATTAACCAGGTCCTGTGCTCTTAAACTGACCGCTAAATCTAAGCCCTACCACCAACCCTAACCCCTGACCCTGAACCTAAGCCCCGAGCCTAAAGCCCAACACTAACTCTAAACCCTTACCCTAAACCTAATCCCTAACCCTAATGCTAACCCCTAAACGTAACCCTAACCGTGAACAGTAAACCTAACCCTAACCTCTACCACAAACCCTAACACATAACTCTAACCCTAAAACTAACCCTAACCCTTAACTCTAAACCTAAACCCTAACCCTAACCCTTAACCTTAATCTTAACCGTTAACTCTCATGCTAACCTTTAATGCTAACTCTAATCCTAATCTTCAAACCTAAACCTAACACAACCCTAACCCTGTACCAAAACCTAACCCCTCATCTTAACCCTATCCGCAAACCTCAACCCCAAAACGAACTGTAACCGTTAAACCTAACAGTAACCTTAAACCGTAACCCTAATCTGTAACCCTATCCCCTCACCATAACACTACACTTCATCCTGAACCCTAACCATAATCCTAACCCTAAATCTAATTCTCAGACTTCTTGCTTTCTTAGAGTTTAGAAAGCCTGCAATCCTCCCGTGCCATGTGTGAAAGGAGGCTCTACCACTGTGTCCTGCATGAAACCCACGGGCCCATACCCAGAGTCCGATACAGTGGGTTCCCGGTGACAATCCCAGCCCCCTAACCTCCCCCCAGCTTAATGCCGACAGGGCCCGTGCACTAAGCATAAATGATACCTTTAACAGATAACCCTAACCCTGAACATGGCACCTAACCCTGTTCCTATTTCTCCCCTTAACACATAAACCTCACCGTGAGCCTAACTTTAACCTCTTAACGTAACGTTAATGCATAACCCATTCCCTGAGAACATCCCCTATCCCATAATTCTAACCCTATCTCCTAGTCATAACTGTAACACCTAATCCCTAACCCTAATTCTCCACCGCTAAGCCTAACCGTAACGCTGCCTACAACCCTAACACTGACAGGAACCCTTAGTTCTAACCCCAACGCTATGCCTAACAAAAGCACTAACCCTTCACCCTTCACCCTAACCCCTAAGCATTACCCTAAGCTTTAACCGTAATCCTAATCCTAACCATTAAACCTAACCCTAGCTCTTAAAGCTAACCCTAAACCTTACCCTCACGACTAGACCTAACCCTGACACTAACCTAACACCTAACCCCAACCATAACCCCTAAAGCTAACCCTAACCCTGAACCCTAAACCTAACCCTAACACTGAACCTTCACTATATCCCTAACCCCTAAGCCTAATCCTAACTGTTAATCCTCACCCTAACACTTAAACTGGACCATAACACTAAACATTAACCCTAACACTAAACTTTAACCCTAACCATAAGCCCAACACTTAACCCTAATCCTATCCCCTAACCCTAAGCCCTAACCCTAAACCTAACCCTAACGCCAACCCTAACCCTTAATCTTGACCCTTACCATTAACCCTCACACTAACACTAATCCTAATCTTTAACCATAAAGCTAACACAGAAGCCTAACCCTGTGCCAAACGCTAAACCCAAACCTTAACCCTAACCCTGAAACTTAACCATAAACCTAACTGTAACTGTTACACCTAACACTAACCTCTAACCCTAACCCCTAACCCTAAGACCCCACCTTAACACTAACCCTAACCCTAAACATTATCATAATCCTACCCCTAAATCTAATTCTCGGACTTCTTGCTTTCTTAGAGTTTAGAAAGCCTAAAATCCTCCCATGCCATGAGTAAAAGGGGGCTCTGCAGCTCTCTCTTGCATGAAACCAGGAGCCCATACCTAGCGTATGATAGAGTGGGTTCCCGGGGACAATCCCATCCCCCTAACCCCAGCCCCCCGCCCAGTGCAGACAGGGCCTGTACGCTAAGTATAAACACTACCCCTAACAGATAACCCTCACCCTGAACATAGCACCTGACCCTGATCCTATTGCTCACCTTAAAACATAAACCTCCCCGTAACCCTAACTTATCCCCTTATCTTAACCTTAATGCATAACACCCTGAGAAGAAGCCCTATGCCATAATTCTAATCCTAACCCCTAGCCATAACCGTAACACCTCATCCCTAATTCTAAAATGCCAACCCTAAACTTCACCCTGCCAACAACCCTAACCCTAACCCTAACCCCTAACCCTAAGCCCTCACCCTATCACTAATCTTCATCCCTAAACCGTACCGTAATCCTAACCCTAAATCTAATTCTCAGACTTGCTTTCTCAGAGTTTTGAAAGCCTACAATCCTACTAAGCCATGCATGAAAGCCCGCTCTGCCACAGTGTCCTGCATGAAACCCAGAGGCCCATACACTGCGTACGATAGAGTGGGCTCCCAGCGACCATCACAGACCCCTAACTTCGCCTCCTAGTGCATACAGGGCCCGTGCCCTAAGCATAAACCCTACCCCACACCCATAACCCTAACCCAGAACATAACACCTAACCCTGATCCTACTGCTCACCTTAACACGTAAACCTCACCCTAACCCTAACTTAACCCCTTATCTTAACGATAATGCATGACACCCTGAGAACAAGCCCTATACCGTAATTCTAACCCTAACTCCTAGCCGTAACCATAACACCTAATCCCTAATTCTGAAACGCCAACCCTAACCTTAACCCTACCGACAACACTAACACTAACCCTAAAACCCTTACCCTAACCCTACGCCTAAAAATAACCCTAACCATTGATCCTTAGTCATAACCCCTAAAGCTTAACCCTAACCCTTAACGCTAATCCCAATCCTAACCATTAAACATAACCCTACTTAACCCTAACCCTAACCTATACGCTAATGCCTAGAGATCTAACCCCAACACTGACCTACAGTTAACACTAACCGTAACCCCTAATCCTAACCTTAAACCTGAACCATAAACCTAACCCTTAACCCTAACCCTATTCCTAACCCCCTAACCCTAACCCTAACTGTTAAGCCTCACCCTAACCCTTAACCCTGACTCTAACCCTAAACCTTAACCCTAACCCTGAACCCTAACCCTAAGCCTAACCCTTAACCCTAACCCTATCCCTTAACCCTAACCCCTAACCCTAACGCTAACCCCAACCCTAAACCTAACCCTGGCCCCCAACGCAGACTTAACACCTAACCCCTAACACTAACTCTAAACCTAACCACTAATCCCTAGCACCTGACCCTGACTCGAAACCTAACCCCTAACTCGAAACCCCTAACCCCAAACCTAACCCTAATTCTCTCACTACTTCCATTCCCAGAGTGAAGCAGCCTACAATACAGCCATGCCATGTGTGAGATGAGGCTCTGCCTGAGTCCTGCATGTAGGTTTTGTCCCAAGGCCCAGGGAATGATGTTGTGCTTTTGTGGTGACTCCAACCACACCCCTCTCACCGTAGATTAACCAGGTCCTGTGCCCTTAAACTGACCGCTAATTCTAAGCCCTACCACCAACCCTAACCTCTGACCCTGAACCTAAGCCCCGAGCCTAAAGCCCAACACTAACTCTAAACACTTACCCTAAACCTAATCCCTAACCCTAATGCTAACCCCTAAACGTAACTCTAACCACGAACAGTAAACCTAACCCTAACCTCTAACACAAACCCTAACACATAACTCTAACCCTAAAACTAACCCTAACCCTTAACCCTAAACCTAAACCCTAACCCTAACCCTTAACCTTAATCTTAACCGTTAACTCTCATGCTAACCTTTAATCCTAACCCTAATCCTAATCGTCAACCCTAAACCGAACACAACCCTAACCCTGTACCAAACCCTGACCCCTCATCTTAACCCTATCCGCAAACCTCAACCCCAAAACGAACTGTAACCGTTAAACCTAACAGTAACCTTAAACCATAACCCTAATCTTTAACCCTATCCCCTCACCAGAACACTACACTTCATCCTGAACCCTAACCATAATCCTAACCCTAAATCTAATTCTCAGACTTCTTGCTTTCTTAGAGTTTAGAAAGCCTGCAATCCTCCCGTGCCATGTGTGAAAGGAGGCTCTACGACTGTGTCCTGCATGAAATCCACGGGCCCATACCCAGAGTCCGATACAGTGGGTTCCCGGTGACAATCCCAGCCCCCTAACCTCCCCCCAGCCTAATGCCGACAGGGCCCGTGCGCTAAGCATAAATGATACCTTTAACAGATAAACCTAACCCTGAACATGGCACCTAACCCTGTTCCTATTTCTCCCCTTAACACGTAAACCTCACCGTGAGCCTAACTTTAACCTCTTAACGTAACGTTAATGCATAACCCATTCCCTGAGAACATCCCCTATCCCATAATTCTAACCCTATCTCCTAGTCATCACTGTAACACCTAATGCCTAACCCTAATTCTCCACCGCTAAGCCTAACCGTAACGCTGCCTACAACCCTAACACTGACAGGAACCCTTAGTTCTAACCCCAACGCTATGCCTAACAAAAGCCCTAACACTTCACCCTTCACCCTAACCCCTGAGCATTACCCTAACCTTTAACCGTAATCCTAATCCTAACCATTAAACCTAACCCTAGCTCTTAAAGCTAACCCTAAACCTTACCCTCACGACTAGACCTAACCCTGACACTAACCTAACACCTAAACCTAACTATAACCCCTAAAGCTAACCCTAACCCTGAACCCTAAACCTAACCCTAACACTGAACCTTCACTATATCCCTAACCCCTAAGCCTAATCCTAACTGTTAACCCTCACCCTAACACTTAAACTGGACCATAACACTAAACATTAACCCTAACACTAAACTTTAACCCTAACCATAAGCCCAACACTTAACCCTAATCCTATCCCCTAACCCTAAGCCCTAACCCTAAACCTAACCCTAACCCCAACCCTAACCCTTAATCTTGACCCTTACCATTAACCCTCACACTAACCCTAATCCTAATCTTTAACCATAAAGCTAACACTGAAGCCTAACCCTGTGCCAAACGCTAAACCCAAACCTTAACCCTAACCCTGAAACTTAACCATAAACCTAACTGTAACTGTTACACCTAACACTAACCTCTAACCCTAACCCCTAACCCTAAGACCCCACCTTAACACTAACCCTAACCCTAAACATTATCATAATCCTACCCCTAAATCTAATTCTCGGACTTCTTGCTTTCTTAGAGTTTAGAAAGCCTAAAATCCTCCCATGCCATGAGTAAAAGGGGGCTCTGCAGCTGTCTCTTGCATGAATCCAGGAGCCCATACCTAGCGTATGATAGAGTGGGTTCCCGGGGACAATCCCATCCCCCTAACCCCAGCCCCCCGCCCAGTGCAGACAGGGCCTGTACGCTAAGTATAAACACTACCCCTAACAGATAACCCTCACCCTGAACATAGCACCTGACCCTGATCCTATTGCTCACCTTAAAACATAAACCTCCCCGTAACCCTAACTTATCCCCTTATCTTAACCTTAATGCATAACACCCTGAGAAGAAGCCCTATCCCATAATTCTAATCCTAACCCCTAGCCATAACCGTAACACCTCATCCCTAATTCTAAAATGCCAACCCTAACCTTCACCCTGCCAACAACCCTAACCCTAACCCTAACCCCTAACCCTAAGCCCTCACCCTATCACTAATCTTCATCCCTAAACCGTACCGTAATCCTAACCCTAAATCTAATTCTCAGACTTGCTTTCTCAGAGTTTTGAAAGCCTACAATCCTACTAAGCCATGCATGAAAGCCCGCTCTGCCACAGTGTCCTGCATGAAACCCAGAGGCCCATACACTGCGTACGATAGAGTGGGCTCCCAGCGACCATCACAGACCCCTAACTTCGCCTCCTAGTGCATACAGGGCCCGTGCCCTAAGCATAAACCCTACCCCACACCCATAACCCTAACCCAGAACATAACACCTAACCCTGATCCTACTGCTCACCTTAACACGTAAACCTCACCCTAACCCTAACTTAACCCCTTATCTTAACGATAATGCATGACACCCTGAGAACAAGCCCTATACCGTAATTCTAACCCTAACTCCTAGCCGTAACCATAACACCTAATCCCTAATTCTGAAACGCCAACCCTAACCTTAACCCTACCGACAACACTAACACTAACCCTAAAACCCTTACCCTAACCCTACGCCTAAAAATAACCCTAACCATTGATCCTTAGTCATAAACCCTAAAGCTTAACCCTAACCCTTAACGCTAATCCCAATCCTAACCATTAAACATAACCCTACTTAACCCTAACCCTAACCTATACGCTTATGCCTAGAGATCTAACCCCAACACTGACCTACAGTTAACACTAACCCTAACCCCTAATCCTAACCTTAAACCTGAACCATAAACCTAACCCTTAACCCTAACCCTATTCCTAACCCCCTAACCCTAACCCTAACTGTTAAGCCTCACCCTAACCCTTAACCCTGACTCTAACCCTAAACCTTAACCCTAACCCTGAACCCTAACCCTAAGCCTAACCCTTAACCCTAACCCTATCCCTTAACCCTAACCCCTAACCCTAATGCTAACCCCAAACCTAAACCTAACCCTGGCCCCCAACCGAGACTTAACACCTAACCCCTAACACTAACACTAACCCCTAACCCTAACCCTAACCCCTAACCCTAACCCTAACCCCTAACCCTAACCTCTAACCCTAACCCCTAACCATAACCCCAACCCTAACCCAACCCTAACCATTATTCTAACCCCTAACCCTAACCCTAACCCCTAACCCTAACCCTAACCCAACCCCTAACCCTAACCCCTAACCCTAACCCTACCCCTACACCTACCCCTAACCCTAACCCTAACCCCTACCCCTACCCCTAACCCCTAACCCTACCCCTAACCCTAACCCTAACCCCTAACCCTAACCCCTAACCCTAACCCTAACCCCTAACCCTAACCCCGAACCCAACCCCAACACTAACCCTAACCCTAACCCCTAACCCCTGACCCTGACCCTGACCCGGAGCCTAACACCTAACCCTAACCCTAATTCTAAACACTAACCCTAACCCCTAACCCCTAACCCTAACCCTAACCCCAACCCCAAACCTAACCCTAACCCCCTAACCCTAACCCTAACCCTAACCCCTAACCCTAACCCTAACCCCTAACCCTAACCCTAACACCTAAACCCTGACCATGACCCTGACCCTGACCCTAACCCTAACCCCTAACCCTAACCCTAACCCTAACTCTAACACTGAACCCTAAACTTACCCGTAACCCTTAACACTAACCCTATCCGTGAACCTTAACCCTGACCCTAACCATTACCCGCACCCAAGCATTTAACCCTGACCCTAACCCTAATCCTTAATGCTAACCCTAACACTAAACCCTAACCCTAAGCCCAACACTTATCCCTAAACCTATCCCTTAACCCTAACCCTAACCCTAATGCTACCCCCTGAACGTAACCCTAACCGTGACCAGTAAACCTAACCCTAACCTCTAACACAAACCATAGCACATAACTCTAACCCTAAAACTAACCCTAACCCTAACCCTAACCCTAAACCCTAACTCTTAACCTTAACACTAAGCGTTAACTCTCACGCTAACCTTTAATCCTAAACCTAATCCTAATCTTCAACCCTAAACCTAACACTTAACCCTAACCCTGTACCAAAACCTAACCCCTCATCTTAACCCTAACCGTAAACCTCAACCCGAAACCAAAGTGTAACCGTTAAACCTAAGAGTAACCTTTAACCCTAACCCTAATCCCTAACCCTAAGCCCTCACCCTAACACTAAACTTCATCCTTAACCCTAACCATAATCCTAACCCTAAATCTAATTCTCAGACTTCTTGCTTTCTTAGAGTTTAGAAAGCCTGCAATCCTCCCATGCCATGCGTGAAAGGAGGCTCTACCACTGTGTCCTGCATGAAACCCACGGGCCCATACCCAGAGTATGATAGAGTGGGTCCCCGGGTACAAGCCCAACCCCCTAAACTCCCCCCGCCCGCCTAATGCAGACAGGGCCCGTGCGCTAAGCATAAACAATACCTTTAACAGATAACCCTAACCCTGAACATAACACCCAACCCTGTTCCTATTTCTCCCCTTAACACGTAAACCTCACCGTGCGCCTAACTTTAACCTCTTATCCTAACGTTAATGCATAACCCATTTCCTGAGATCAACCCCTATCCCATAATTCTAAACCTATCTCCTAGTCATCACTGTGACACCTAATCCCTAACCCTAATTCTAAACCGCTAACCCTAACCGTAACCCTACCTACAACCCTAACACTGACAGTAACCCTTACTTCTAACCCCAACGCTATGCCTAACAAAAACCCTAACCCTTGACCCTAACCCTTCACCCTCACCCCTAAGCCTTACCCTAACCCTTAACCCTAATCCTAATCCTAACCATTAAACCTAACCCTAGCTCTTAAAGCTAACCCTAAACCTTACCCTCACGACTAGACCTAACCCTGACACTAACCTAACACCTAACCCTAACCAGAACCCCTAAAGCTAACCCTGAACCCTATCCCTAACCCTAGCAGTAAACTTTAACCCTAAACCTAAGCCCAACCCGTAACCCTAATCCTATCCTTTCACCCTAAAACCAACCCCTAAACCTAACCCCTATACCTCACCCTACCTCTAACCCCAATCCTAATTCTAACCATACCCCTTCATAAAACACTAACTCCTAACCGCTAACGCTAACACTAACCAAAATCCCTAATCACTAATCCCTAACCCTAACGCTTAACCTTTACCCTAACCGTTAACCCTCACCCTAAATCTTAACACTGACCCTAACCTTAACCTTTAACTCTAAGCCTAACCCTTAACCCTACAGTAAGGAAGACCCTTAATGCTAATGGGATCCCTTATCCCTAACCCTAACACTACAGCTAAAAATAACCCTAACCTTTGATCCTTAAACCTAACCCCTAACACTTACTTTATCCCCAAACCCTAACCCTAATCCTAAGCATTAAACCTAACCCTATCTCTTAACCCTAACGCTAGCCCTTACCCTAACGCCTAGATCTAACCCTAAATCTAACCTACCGCCTAATCCTAGCCTTAAGCCGTAATGCTAACTCTAACCCTGAACCCTGAACCTACCCGTAACCCTTAACACTAACCCTATCCGTGAACCTTAACCCTGACCCTAACCATTACCCGCACCCAAACATTTAACCCTGACCCTAATCCTAATCCTTAATGCTAACCCTAACACTAAAACCTAACCCTAAGCCCAACACTTATCCCTAATCCTATCCCTTAACCCTAACCCTAACCCTAATGCTACCCCCTAAACGTAACCCTAACCGTGAGCAGTAAACCTAACCCTAACCTCTAACACAAACCATAGCACATAACTCTAACCCTAAAACTAACCCTAACGCTAACCCTAACCCTAAACCCTAACTCTTAATCTTAACCCTAAGCGTTAACTCTCACGCTAACCTTTAATCCTAACCCTAATCCTAATCTTCAACCCTAAACCTAACACTTAACCCTAACCCTGTACCAAACCCTAACCCCTCATCTTAACCCTAACCGTAAACCTCAACCCGAAACCAAAGTGTAACCGTTAAACCTAAGAGTAACCTTTAACCCTAACCCTAATCCCTAACCCTAAGCCCTCACCCTAACACTAAACTTCATCCTTAACCCTAACCAGAATCCTAACCCTAAATCTAATTCTCAGACTTCTTGCTTTCTTAGAGTTTAGAAAGCCTGCCATCTTCCCATGCCATGCGTGAAAGGAGGCTCTACCACTGTGTCCTGCATGAAACCCACGGGCCCATACCCAGAGTATGATAGAGTGGGTTCCCGGGTACAATCCCAGCCCCCTATACTCCCCCGGCCCGCCTAATGCAGACAGGGCCCGTGCGCTAAGCATAAACAATACCTTTAACAGATAACCCTAACCCTGAACATAACACCCAACCCTGTTCCTATTTCTCCCCTTAACACGTAAACCTCACCATGCGCCTAACTTTAACCTCTTATCCTAACGTTAATGCATAACCCATTTCCTGAGAACAACCCCTATCCCATAATTCTAACCCTATCTCCTAGTGATCACTGTGACACCTAATCCCTAACCCTAATTCTAAACCGCTAACCCTAACCGTAACCCTACCTACAACCCTGACACTGACAGTAACCCTTACTTCTAACCCCAACGCTATGCCTAACAAAAACCCTAACCCTTGACCCTAACCCTTCACCCTAACGCCTAAGCCTTACCCTAACCCTTAACCCTAATCCTAATCCTAACCATTAAACCTAACCCTAGCTCTTAAAGCTAACCCTAAACCTTACCCTCAAGACTAGACCTAACCCTGACACTAACCTAACACCTAACCCTAACCAGAACCCCTAAAGCTAACCCTGAACCCTATCGCTAACCCTAACAGTAAACTTTAACCTTAAACCTAAGCCCAACCCATAACCCTAATCCTATCCTTTTACCCTAAAACTAACCCCTATACCTAACCCCTATACCTCACCCTAACTCTAAACCCAATCCTAATTCTAACCATACCCCTTCATAAAACACTAACTCCTAACCGCTAACCCTAACACTAACCAAAAACCCTAATCACTAATCCCTAACCCTAACGCTTAACCTTTACCCTAACGGTTAGCCCTCACCCTACATCTTAACACTGACCCTAACCTTAACCTTTAACTCTAAGCCTAACCCTTAACCCTACAGTAAGGAAGACCCTTAATGCTAATGGGATCACTTATCCCTAAACCTAACACTACAGCTAAAAATAACCCTAACCTTTGATCCTTAAACCTAACCCCTAACACTTACTTTAACCCCAAACCCTAACCCTAATCCTAAGCATTAAACCTAACCCTATCTCTTAACCCTAACGCTAGCCCTTACCGTAACGCCTAGATCTAACCCTAAATCTAACCTACCGCCTAATCCTAGCCTTAAGCCCTAATGGTAACTCTAACCCTGAACCCTAAACCTACCCGTAACCCTTAACACTAACCCAATCCGTGAACCTTAACCCTGACCCTAACCATTACCCGCACCCAAGCATTGAACCCTGACCCTAACCTTAATCCTTAATGCTAACCCTAACACTAAACCCTAACCCGAAGACCAACACTTATCCCTAATCCTATCCCTTAACACTAACCCTAACCCTAATGCTACCCCCTAAACGTAACCCTAACCGTGACCAGTAAACCTAAACCTAACCTCTAACACAAACCATAGCACATAACTCTAACCCTAAAACTAACCCTAACCCTAACCCTAACCCTAACCCTACCCTAACCCCTAACAATAACCCCTAACCCTAACCCCTAACCCTAACCCTAACACCTAACCCTAACCCTGACCCTGACCCAGACCCTGACCCTGACCCCTGACCCTGACCCTGACCCTAACCCTAACCCTAACCCTAAACCCTAACCCTAGCCCTAGCCCTAACCCCTTACATAACCCGAACCCCTAACCCTGACCCTAACTCCTAGCCCTAGCCCTAGCCCTAGCCCTAACCCTAACCCCTAACCCTAACCCTAACCCTAACCCAACCCTAACCCTAACCCCTAACCCTAACCCCTAACCCTACCCTACCCTACCCTACCCCTAACCCTAACCCCTAACCATAACCCTAACCCCTACCCTAACCCTAACCCTAACCCTACCCCTACCTCTTACCCTACCCATACCCATAACCCTAACCCTAACCACAACCCCAACCCCAACCCCAACCCAACCCTAACCCTAACCCCTAACCCTAACCCTAACCCAACACTAACCCCTAACCCTAACCCCTAACCCTAACCCCTAACCCTAACCCTAACCCTTAACCCTAACCCAACCCCTAACCCTAACGCTAACCCCTACCCCTCACCCTAACACCTAACCCTGACCCTAACCCTAACCCCTAACCCTATCCCTTAACCCTAACCCTAACCC
>NW_027182893.1:410000-430000 GCF_041146395.1 Eulemur rufifrons
ACCCTAAGCCCTCACCCTAACACTAAACTTCATCCTTAACCATAACCATAATCCTAACCCTAAATCTAATTCTCAGACTTCTTGCTTTCTTAGAGTTTAGAAAGCCTGCCATCCTCCCATGCCATGCGTGAAAGGAGGCTCTGCCACTGTGTCCTGCATGAAACCCACGGGCCCATACCCAGAGTATGATAGAGTGGGTTCCCGGGTACAATCCCAGCCCCCTAAACTCCCCCCGCCCGCCTAATGCCGACAGGGCCCGTGCACTAAGCATAAACAATACCTTTAACAGATAACCCTAACCCTGAACATAACACCCAACCCTGTTCCTATTTCTCCCCTTAACACGTAAACCTCACCGTGCGCCTAACTTTAACCTCTTATCCTAACGTTAATGCATAACCCATTTCCTGAGAACAACCCCTATCCCATAATTCTAACCCTATCTCCTAGTCATCACTGTGACACCTAATACCTAACCCTAATTCTAAACCGCTAACCCTAACCGTAACCCTACCTACAACCCTAACACTGACAGTAACCCTTACTTCTAACCCCAACGCTATGCCTAACAAGAACCCTAACCCTTGACCCTAACCCTTCACCCTAACCCCTAAGCCTTACCCTAACCCTTAACCCTAATCCTAATCCTAACCATTAAACCTAACCCTAGCTCTTAAAGCTAACCCTAAACCTTACCCTCACGACTAGACCTAACCCTGACACTAACCTAACACCTAACCCTAACCAGAACCCCTAAAGCTAACCCTGAACCCTATCCCTAACCCCAGCAGTAAACTTTAAACCTAAACCTAAGCCCAACCCGTAACCCTAATCCTATCCTTTTACCCTAAAACTAACCCCTAAACCTAACCCCTATACCTCACCCTAACTCTAACCCCAATCCTAATTCTAACCATACCCCTTCATAAAACACTAACTCCTAACCGCTAACCCTAACACTAACCAAAAAACCTAATCACTAATCCCTAACCCTAACGCTTAACCTTTACCCTAACTGTTAAGCCTCACCCTAAATCTTAACACTGACCCTAACTTTAACCTTTAACTCTAAGCCTAACCCTTAACCCTACAGGAAGGAAGACACTTAATGCTAATGGGATCCCTTATCCCTAACCCTAACACTACAGCTAAAAATAACCCTAACCTTGGATCCTTAAACCTAACCCCTAACACTTACTTTAACCCCAAACCCTAACCCTAATCCTAAGCATTAAACCTAACCCTATCTCTTAACCCTAACGCTAGCCCTTACCCTAACGCCTAGATCTAACCCTAAATGTAACCTACCGCCTAATCTTAACTTTAAGCCCTAATGCTAACTCTAACCCTGAACCCTAAACCTACCCGTAACCCTTAAAACTAACCCTATCCGTGAACCTTAACACTGACCCTAACCATTACCCGCAACCAAACATTTAACCCTGACCCTAACCCTAATCCTTAATGCTAACCCTAACACTAAACCCTAACCCTAAGCCCAACATTTATCCCTAATCCTATCCCTTAACCCTAACCATAAGACTAACCCTAATGCTACCCCCTAAACGTAACCTTCACCGTGACCAGTAAACCTAACCCTAACCTCTAACACAAACCATAGCACATAACTCTAACCCTAAAACTAACCCTAACCCTAACCCTAACCCTAAACCCTAACTCTTAACCTTAACCCTAAGCGTTAACTCTCACGCTAACCTTTAATCCTAACCCTAATCCTAATCTTCAACCCTAAACCTAACACTTAACCCTAACCCTGTACCAAACCCTAACCCCTCATCTTAACCCTAACCGTAAACCTCAACCCTAAACCAAAGTGTAACCGTTAAACCTAAGAGTAACCTTTAACCCTAACCCTAATCCCTAACCCTAAGCCCTCACCCTAACACTAAACTTCATCCTTAACCCTAACCAGAATCCTAACCCTAAATCTAATTCTCAGACTTCTTGCTTTCTTAGAGTTTAGAAAGCCTGCAATCCTCCCATGCCATGCGTGAAAGGAGGCTCTACCACTGTGTCCTGCATGAAACCCACGGGCCCATACCCAGAATATGATAGAGTGGGTTCCCGGGTACAATCCCAGCCCCCTAAACTCCCCCCGCCCGCCTAATGCAGACAGGGCCCGTGCGCTAAGCATAAAGAATACCTTTAACAGATAACCCTAACCCTGAACATAACACCGAACCCTGTTCCTATTTCTCCCCTTAACACGTAAACCTCACCGTGCGCCTAACTTTAACCTCTTATCCTAACGTTAATGCATAACCCATTTCCTGAGAACAACCCCTATCCCATAATTCTAACCCTATCTCCTAGTCATCACTGTGACACCTAATCCCTAACCCTAATTCTAAACCGGTAAGCCTAACCGTAACCCTACCTACAACCCTAACACTGACAGTAACCCTTACTTCTAACCCCAACGCTATGCCTAACAAAAACCCTAACCCTTGACCCTAACCCTTCACCCTAACCCCTAACCCGTACCCTAACCTTTAACCCTAATCCTAATCCTAACCATTAAACCTAACCCTAGCTCTTAAAGCTAACCCTAAACCTTACCCTCACGACTAGACCTAACCCTGACACTAACCTAACACCTAACACTAACCAGAACCCCTAAAGCTAACCCTGAACCCTATCACTAACCCTAGCAGTAAATTTTAACCCTAAACCTAAGCCCAACCCGTCACCCTAATCCTATCCTTTTACCCTAAAACTAACCCCTAAACCTAACCCCTATACCTCACCCTAACTCTAACCCCAATCCTAATTCTAACCATACCCCTTCATAAAACACTAACTCCTAACCGCTAACCCTAACACTAACCAAAAACCCTAATCACTAATCGCTAAACCTAACGCTTAACCTTTACCCTAACCGTTAACCCTCACCCTAAATCTTAACACTGACCCTAACCTTAACCTTTAACTCTAAGCCTAACCGTTAACCCTACAGTAAGGAAGACCCTTAATGCTAATGGGATCCCTTATCCCTAACCCTAACACTACAGCTAATAATAACCCTAGCCTTGGATCCTTAAACCTAACCCCTAACTCTTACTTTAACCCCAAACCCTAACCCTAATCCTAAGCATTAAACCTAACCCTATCTCTTAACCCTAACGCTAGCCCTTACCCTAACGCCTAGATCTAACCCTAAATCTAACCTACCGCCTAATCCTAACCTTAAGCCCTAATGCTAACACTAACCCTGAACCCTAAACCTACCCGTAACCCTTAACACTAAGCCTATCCGTGAACCTACACCCTGACCCTAACCATTACCCGCACCCAAGCATTTAACCCTGACCCTAACCCTAATCCTTAATGCTAACCTTAACACTAAACCCTAACCCTAAGCCCAACACTTAACCCTAATCCTATCCCTTAACCCTAACCATAACCCTAATGCTACCCCCTAAACGTAACCGTAACCGTGACCAGTAAACCTAACCCTAACCTCTAACACAAACCATAGCACATAACTCTAACCCTAAAACTAACCCTAACCCTAACCCTAACCCTAAACCCTAACTCTTAACCTTAACCCTAAGCGTTATCTCTCACGCTAACCTTTAATCCTAAACCTGATCCTAATCTTCATCCCTAAACCTAACACTTAACCCTAACCCTGTACCAAACCCTAACCCCTCATCTTAACCCTAACCGTAAACCTCAACCCTAAACCAAAGTGTAACCGTTAAACCTAAGAGTAACCTTTAACCCTAACCCTAATCCCTAACCCTAAGCCCTCACCCTAACACTAAACTTCATCCTTAACCCTAACCAGAATCCTAATCCTAAATCTAATTCTCAGACTTCTTGCTTTCTTAGAGTTTAGAATGCCTGCCATCCTCCCATGCCATGCGTGAAAGGAGGCTCTACCACTGTGTCCTGCATGAAAACCACGGGCCCATACCCAGAGTATGATAGAGTGGGTTCCCGGGTACAATCCCAGCCCCCTAAACTCCCCCCGCCCGCCTAATGGAGACAGGGCCCGTGCGCTAAGCATAAACAATACCTTTAACAGATAACCCTAACCCTGAACATAACACCCAACCCTGTTCCTATTTCTCCCCTTAACAGGTAAACCTCACCGTGCGCCTAACTTTAACCTCTTATCCTAACGTTAATGCATAACCCATTTCCTGAGAACAACCCCTATCCCATAATTCTAAACCTATCTCCTAGTCATCACTGTGACACCTAATCCCTAACCCTAATTCTAAACCGCTAAGCCTAACCGTAACCCTACCTACAACCCTAACACTGACAGTAACCCTTACTTCTAACCCCAACGCTATGCCTAACAAAAACCCTAACCCTTGACCCTAACCCTTCACCCTAACCCCTAAGCCTTACCCTAACCCTTAACCCTAACCCTAATCCTAACCATTAAACCTAACCCTAGCTCTTAAAGCTAACCCTAAACCTTACCCTCACGACTAGACCTAACCCTGACACTAACCTAACACCTAACCCTAACCAGAACCCCTAAAGCTAACCCTGAACCCTATCCCTAACCCTAGCAGTAAACTTTAACCCTAAACCTAAGCCCAACCCGTAACCCTAATCCTATCCTTTTACCCTAAAACTAACCCCTAAACCTAACCCCTATACCTCACCCTAACTCTAACCCCAATCCTAATTCTAACCATACCCCTTCATAAAACACTAAATCCTAACCGCTAACCCTAACACTAACCAAAACCCTAATCACTAATCCCTAACCCTAACAATTAACCTTTACCGTAACCGTTAACCCTCACCCTAAATCTTTACACTGACCCTAACCTTAACCTTTAACTCTAAGCCTAACCCTTAACCCTACAGTAAGGAAGACCCTTAATGCTAATGGGATCCCTTATCCCTAACCCTAACACTACAGCTAAAAATAACCCTAACCTTGGATCCTTAAACCTAACCCCTAACACTTACTTTAACCCCAAACCCTAACCCTAATCTTAAGCATTAAACCTAACCCTATCTCTTAAACCTAACGCTAGCCCTTACCCTAACGCCTAGATCTAACCCTAAATCTAACCTACCGCCTAATCCTAACCTTAAGCCCTAATGCTAACACTAACCCTGAACCCTAAACCTACCCGTAACCCTTAACACTAACCCTATCAGTGAACCTCAACCCTGACCCTAACCATTACCCGCACCCAAGCATTTAACCCTGACCCTAACCCTAATCCTTAATGCTATCCCTAACACTAAACCCTAACCCTAAGTCCAACACTTAACCCTAATCCTATCCCTTAACCCTAACCCTAACCCTAATGCTACCCCCTAAACGTAACCCTAACCGTGACCAGTAAACCTAACCCTAACCTCTAACACAAACCATAGCACATAACTGTAACCCTAAAACTCACCCTAACACTAAACCTAAACCCTAACTCTTAACCTTAACCCTAAGCGTTAACTCTCATGCTAACCTTTAATCCTAACCCTAATCCTAATCTTCAACCCTAAACCTAACACTTAACCCTAACCCTGTACCAAACCCTAACCCCTCATCTTAACCCTAACCATAAACCTCAACCCTAAACCAAAGTGTAACCGTTAAACCTAAGAGTAACCTTTAACCCTAACCCTAATCCCTAACCCTAAGCCCTCACCCTAACACGAAACTTCATCCTTAACCCTAACGAGAATCCTAACCCTAAATCTAATTCTCAGACTTCTTGCTTTCTTAGAGTTTAGAAAGCCTGCCATCCTCCCATGCCATGCGTGAAAGGAGGCTCTACCACTGTGTCCTGCATGAAACCCACGGGCCCATACCCAGAGTATGATAGAGTGGGTTCCCGGGTACAATCCCAGCCCCCTAAACTCCCCCCGCCCGCCTAATGCAGACAGGGCACGTGCGCTAAGCATAAACAATACCTTTAACAGATAACCCTAACCCTGAACATAACACCCAACCCTGTTCCTATTTCTCCCCTTAACACGTAAACCTCACCGTGCGCCTAACTTTAACCTCTTATCCTAACGTTAATGCATAACCCATTTCCTGAGAACAACCCCTATCCCATAATTCTAAACCTATCTCCTAGTCATCACTGTGACACCTAATCCCTAACCCTAATTCTAAACCGCTAAGCCTAACCGTAACCCTACCTACAACCCTAACACTGACAGTAACCCTTACTTCTAACCCCAACGCTATGCCTAACAAAAACCCTAACCCTTGACCCTAACCCTTCACCCTAACCCCTAAGCCTTACCCTAAACCTTAACCCTAATCCTAATCCTAACCATTAAACCTAACCCTAGCTCTTAAAGCTAACCCTAAACCTTACCCTCACGACTAGACCTAACCCTGACACTAACCTAACACCTAACCCTAACCAGAACCCCTAAAGCTAACCCTGAACCCTATCCCTAACCCTAGCAGTAAACTTTAACCCTAAACCTAAGCCCAACCCGTAACCCTAATCCTATCCTTTTACCCTAAAACTAACCCCTAAACCTAACCCCTATACCTCACCCTAACTCTAACCCCAATCCTAATTCTAACCATACCCCTTCATAAAACACTAAATCCTAACCGCTAACCCTAACACTAACCAAAACCCTAATCACTAATCCCTAACCCTAACGCTTAACCTTTACCGTAACCGTTAACCCTCACCCTAAATCTTTACACTGACCCTAACCTTAACCTTTAACTCTAAGCCTAACCCTTAACCCTACAGTAAGGAAGACCCTTAATGCTAATGGGATCCCTTATCCCTAACCCTAACACTACAGCTAAAAATAACCCTAACCTTGGATCCTTAAACCTAACCCCTAACACTTACTTTAACCCCAAACCCTAACCCTAATCCTAAGCATTAAACCTAACCCTATCTCTTAAACCTAACGCTAGCCCTTACCCTAACGCCTAGATCTAACCCTAAATCTAACCTACCGCCTAATCCTAACCTTAAGCCCTAATGCTAACACTAACCCTGAACCCTAAACCTACCCGTAACCCTTAACACTAACCCTATCAGTGAACCTCAACCCTGACCCTAACCATTACCCGCACCCAAGCATTTAACCCTGACCCTAACCCTAATCCTTAATGCTATCCCTAACACTAAACCCTAACCCTAAGTCCAACACTTAACCCTAATCCTATCCCTTAACCCTAACCCTAACCCTAATGCTACCCCCTAAACGTAACCCTAACCGTGACCAGTAAACCTAACCCTAACCTCTAACACAAACCATAGCACATAACTGTAACCCTAAAACTCACCCTAACACTAAACCTAAACCCTAACTCTTAACCTTAACCCTAAGCGTTAACTCTCATGCTAACCTTTAATCCTAACCCTAATCCTAATCTTCAACCCTAAACCTAACACTTAACCCTAACCCTGTACCAAACCCTAACCCCTCATCTTAACCCTAACCATAAACCTCAACCCTAAACCAAAGTGTAACCGTTAAACCTAAGAGTAACCTTTAACCCTAACCCTAATCCCTAACCCTAAGCCCTCACCCTAACACGAAACTTCATCCTTAACCCTAACGAGAATCCTAACCCTAAATCTAATTCTCAGACTTCTTGCTTTCTTAGAGTTTAGAAAGCCTGCCATCCTCCCATGCCATGCGTGAAAGGAGGCTCTACCACTGTGTCCTGCATGAAACCCACGGGCCCATACCCAGAGTATGATAGAGTGGGTTCCCGGGTACAATCCCAGCCCCCTAAACTCCCCCCGCCTGCCTAATGCAGACAGGGCACGTGCGCTAAGCATAAACAATACCTTTAACAGATAACCCTAACCCTGAACATAACACCCAACCCTGTTCCTATTTCTCCCCTTAACACGTAAACCTCACCGTGCGCCTAACTTTAACCTCTTATCCTAACGTTAATGCATAACCCATTTCCTGAGAACAACCCCTATCCCATAATTCTAAACCTATCTCCTAGTCATCACTGTGACACCTAATCCCTAACCCTAATTCTAAACCGCTAAGCCTAACCGTAACCCTACCTACAACCCTAACACTGACAGTAACCCTTACTTCTAACCCCAACGCTATGCCTAACAAAAACCCTAACCCTTGACCCTAACCCTTCACCCTAACCCCTAAGCCTTACCCTAAACCTTAACCCTAATCCTAATCCTAACCATTAAACCTAACCCTAGCTCTTAAAGCTAACCCTAAACCTTACCCTCACGACTAGACCTAACCCTGACACTAACCTAACACCTAACCCTAACCAGAACCCCTAAAGCTAACCCTGAACCCTATCCCTAACCCTAGCAGTAAACTTTAACCCTAAACCTAAGCCCAACCCGTAACCCTAATCCTATCCTTTTACCCTAAAACTAACCCCTAAACCTAACCCCTATACCTCACCCTAACTCTAACCCCAATCCTAATTCTAACCATACCCCTTCATAAAACACTAAATCCTAACCGCTAACCCTAACACTAACCAAAACCCTAATCACTAATCCCTAACCCTAACGCTTAACCTTTACCGTAACCGTTAACCCTCACCCTAAATCTTTACACTGACCCTAACCTTAACCTTTAACTCTAAGCCTAACCCTTAACCCTACAGTAAGGAAGACCCTTAATGCTAATGGGATCCCTTATCCCTAACCCTAACACTACAGCTAAAAATAACCCTAACCTTGGATCCTTAAACCTAACCCCTAACACTTACTTTAACCCCAAACCCTAACCCTAATCCTAAGCATTAAACCTAACCCTATCTCTTAAACCTAACGCTAGCCCTTACCCTAACGCCTAGATCTAACCCTAAATCTAACCTACCGCCTAATCCTAACCTTAAGCCCTAATGCTAACACTAACCCTGAACCCTAAACCTACCCGTAACCCTTAACACTAACCCTATCAGTGAACCTCAACCCTGACCCTAACCATTACCCGCACCCAAGCATTTAACCCTGACCCTAACCCTAATCCTTAATGCTATCCCTAACACTAAACCCTAACCCTAAGTCCAACACTTAACCCTAATCCTATCCCTTAACCCTAACCCTAACCCTAATGCTACCCCCTAAACGTAACCCTAACCGTGACCAGTAAACCTAACCCTAACCTCTAACACAAACCATAGCACATAACTGTAACCCTAAAACTCACCCTAACACTAAACCTAAACCCTAACTCTTAACCTTAACCCTAAGCGTTAACTCTCATGCTAACCTTTAATCCTAACCCTAATCCTAATCTTCAACCCTAAACCTAACACTTAACCCTAACCCTGTACCAAACCCTAACCCCTCATCTTAACCCTAACCATAAACCTCAACCCTAAACCAAAGTGTAACCGTTAAACCTAAGAGTAACCTTTAACCCTAACCCTAATCCCTAACCCTAAGCCCTCACCCTAACACGAAACTTCATCCTTAACCCTAACGAGAATCCTAACCCTAAATCTAATTCTCAGACTTCTTGCTTTCTTAGAGTTTAGAAAGCCTGCCATCCTCCCATGCCATGCGTGAAAGGAGGCTCTACCACTGTGTCCTGCATGAAACCCACGGGCCCATACCCAGAGTATGATAGAGTGGGTTCCCGGGTACAATCCCAGCCCCCTAAACTCCCCCCGCCTGCCTAATGCAGACAGGGCACGTGCGCTAAGCATAAACAATACCTTTAACAGATAACCCTAACCCTGAACATAACACCCAACCCTGTTCCTATTTCTCCCCTTAACACGTAAACCTCACCGTGCGCCTAACTTTAACCTCTTATCCTAACGTTAATGCATAACCCATTTCCTGAGAACAACCCCTATCCCATAATTCTAAACCTATCTCCTAGTCATCACTGTGACACCTAATCCCTAACCCTAATTCTAAACCGCTAAGCCTAACCGTAACCCTACCTACAACCCTAACACTGACAGTAACCCTTACTTCTAACCCCAACGCTATGCCTAACAAAAACCCTAACCCTTGACCCTAACCCTTCACCCTAACCCCTAAGCCTTACCCTAAACCTTAACCCTAATCCTAATCCTAACCATTAAACCTAACCCTAGCTCTTAAAGCTAACCCTAAACCTTACCCTCACGACTAGACCTAACCCTGACACTAACCTAACACCTAACCCTAACCAGAACCCCTAAAGCTAACCCTGAACCCTATCCCTAACCCTAGCAGTAAACTTTAACCCTAAACCTAAGCCCAACCCGTAACCCTAATCCTATCCTTTTACCCTAAAACTAACCCCTAAACCTAACCCCTATACCTCACCCTAACTCTAACCCCAATCCTAATTCTAACCATACCCCTTCATAAAACACTAAATCCTAACCGCTAACCCTAACACTAACCAAAACCCTAATCACTAATCCCTAACCCTAACGCTTAACCTTTACCGTAACCGTTAACCCTCACCCTAAATCTTTACACTGACCCTAACCTTAACCTTTAACTCTAAGCCTAACCCTTAACCCTACAGTAAGGAAGACCCTTAATGCTAATGGGATCCCTTATCCCTAACCCTAACACTACAGCTAAAAATAACCCTAACCTTGGATCCTTAAACCTAACCCCTAACACTTACTTTAACCCCAAACCCTAACCCTAATCCTAAGCATTAAACCTAACCCTATCTCTTAAACCTAACGCTAGCCCTTACCCTAACGCCTAGATCTAACCCTAAATCTAACCTACCGCCTAATCCTAACCTTAAGCCCTAATGCTAACACTAACCCTGAACCCTAAACCTACCCGTAACCCTTAACACTAACCCTATCAGTGAACCTCAACCCTGACCCTAACCATTACCCGCACCCAAGCATTTAACCCTGACCCTAACCCTAATCCTTAATGCTATCCCTAACACTAAACCCTAACCCTAAGTCCAACACTTAACCCTAATCCTATCCCTTAACCCTAACCCTAACCCTAATGCTACCCCCTAAACGTAACCCTAACCGTGACCAGTAAACCTAACCCTAACCTCTAACACAAACCATAGCACATAACTGTAACCCTAAAACTCACCCTAACACTAAACCTAAACCCTAACTCTTAACCTTAACCCTAAGCGTTAACTCTCATGCTAACCTTTAATCCTAACCCTAATCCTAATCTTCAACCCTAAACCTAACACTTAACCCTAACCCTGTACCAAACCCTAACCCCTCATCTTAACCCTAACCATAAACCTCAACCCTAAACCAAAGTGTAACCGTTAAACCTAAGAGTAACCTTTAACCCTAACCCTAATCCCTAACCCTAAGCCCTCACCCTAACACGAAACTTCATCCTTAACCCTAACGAGAATCCTAACCCTAAATCTAATTCTCAGACTTCTTGCTTTCTTAGAGTTTAGAAAGCCTGCCATCCTCCCATGCCATGCGTGAAAGGAGGCTCTACCACTGTGTCCTGCATGAAACCCACGGGCCCATACCCAGAGTATGATAGAGTGGGTTCCCGGGTACAATCCCAGCCCCCTAAACTCCCCCCGCCCGCCTAATGCAGACAGGGCACGTGCGCTAAGCATAAACAATACCTTTAACAGATAACCCTAACCCTGAACATAACACCCAACCCTGTTCCTATTTCTCCCCTTAACACGTAAACCTCACCGTGCGCCTAACTTTAACCTCTTATCCTAACGTTAATGCATAACCCATTTCCTGAGAACAACCCCTATCCCATAATTCTAAACCTATCTCCTAGTCATCACTGTGACACCTAATCCCTAACCCTAATTCTAAACCGCTAAGCCTAACCGTAACCCTACCTACAACCCTAACACTGACAGTAACCCTTACTTCTAACCCCAACGCTATGCCTAACAAAAACCCTAACCCTTGACCCTAACCCTTCACCCTAACCCCTAAGCCTTACCCTAAACCTTAACCCTAATCCTAATCCTAACCATTAAACCTAACCCTAGCTCTTAAAGCTAACCCTAAACCTTACCCTCACGACTAGACCTAACCCTGACACTAACCTAACACCTAACCCTAACCAGAACCCCTAAAGCTAACCCTGAACCCTATCCCTAACCCTAGCAGTAAACTTTAACCCTAAACCTAAGCCCAACCCGTAACCCTAATCCTATCCTTTTACCCTAAAACTAACCCCTAAACCTAACCCCTATACCTCACCCTAACTCTAACCCCAATCCTAATTCTAACCATACCCCTTCATAAAACACTAAATCCTAACCGCTAACCCTAACACTAACCAAAACCCTAATCACTAATCCCTAACCCTAACGCTTAACCTTTACCGTAACCGTTAACCCTCACCCTAAATCTTTACACTGACCCTAACCTTAACCTTTAACTCTAAGCCTAACCCTTAACCCTACAGTAAGGAAGACCCTTAATGCTAATGGGATCCCTTATCCCTAACCCTAACACTACAGCTAAAAATAACCCTAACCTTGGATCCTTAAACCTAACCCCTAACACTTACTTTAACCCCAAACCCTAACCCTAATCCTAAGCATTAAACCTAACCCTATCTCTTAAACCTAACGCTAGCCCTTACCCTAACGCCTAGATCTAACCCTAAATCTAACCTACCGCCTAATCCTAACCTTAAGCCCTAATGCTAACACTAACCCTGAACCCTAAACCTACCCGTAACCCTTAACACTAACCCTATCAGTGAACCTCAACCCTGACCCTAAACATTACCCGCACCCAAGCATTTAACCCTGACCCTAACCCTAATCCTTAATGCTATCCCTAACACTAAACCCTAACCCTAAGTCCAACACTTAACCCTAATCCTATCCCTTAACCCTAACCCTAACCCTAATGCTACCCCCTAAACGTAACCCTAACCGTGACCAGTAAACCTAACCCTAACCTCTAACACAAACCATAGCACATAACTGTAACCCTAAAACTCACCCTAACACTAAACCTAAACCCTAACTCTTAACCTTAACCCTAAGCGTTAACTCTCATGCTAACCTTTAATCCTAACCCTAATCCTAATCTTCAACCCTAAACCTAACACTTAACCCTAACCCTGTACCAAACCCTAACCCCTCATCTTAACCCTAACCATAAACCTCAACCCTAAACCAAAGTGTAACCGTTAAACCTAAGAGTAACCTTTAACCCTAACCCTAATCCCTAACCCTAAGCCCTCACCCTAACACGAAACTTCATCCTTAACCCTAACGAGAATCCTAACCCTAAATCTAATTCTCAGACTTCTTGCTTTCTTAGAGTTTAGAAAGCCTGCCATCCTCCCATGCCATGCGTGAAAGGAGGCTCTACCACTGTGTCCTGCATGAAACCCATGGGCCCATACCCAGAGTATGATAGAGTGGGTTCCCGGGTACAATCCCAGCCCCCTAAACTCCCCCCGCCCGCCTAATGCAGACAGGGCACGTGCGCTAAGCATAAACAATACCTTTAACAGATAACCCTAACCCTGAACATAACACCCAACCCTGTTCCTATTTCTCCCCTTAACACGTAAACCTCACCGTGCGCCTAACTTTAACCTCTTATCCTAACGTTAATGCATAACCCATTTCCTGAGAACAACCCCTATCCCATAATTCTAAACCTATCTCCTAGTCATCACTGTGACACCTAATCCCTAACCCTAATTCTAAACCGCTAACCCTAACCGTAACCCTACCTACAACCCTAACACTGACAGTAACCCTTACTTCTAACCCCAACGCTATGCCTAACAAAAACCCTAACCCTTGACCCTAACCCTTCACCCTAACCCCTAAGCCTTACCCTAAACCTTAACCCTAATCCTAATCCTAACCATTAAACCTAACCCTAGCTCTTAAAGCTAACCCTAAACCTTACCCTCACGACTAGACCTAACCCTGACACTAACCTAACACCTAACCCTAACCAGAACCCCTAAAGCTAACCATGAACCCTATCCCTAACCCTAGCAGTAAACTTTAACCCTAAACCTAAGCCCAACCCGTAAACCTAATCCTATCCTTTTACCCTAAAACTAACCCCTAAACGTAACCCCTATACCTCACCCTAACTCTAACCTCAATCCTAATTCTAACCATACCCCTTCATAAAACACTAACTCCTAACCGCTAACCCTAACACTAACCAAAACCCTAATCACTAATCCCTAACCCTAACGCTTAACCTTTACCCTAACCGTTAACCCTCACCCTAAATCTTAACACTGACCCTAACCTTAACCTTTAACTCTAAGCCTAACCCTTAACCCTACAGGAAGGAAGACCCTTAATGCTAATGGGATCCCTTATCCCTAACCCTAACACTACAGCTAAAAATAACCCTAACCTTCGATCTTTAAACCTAACCCCTAACACTTACTTTAACCCCAAACCCTAACCCTAATCCTAAGCATTAAACCTAAACTTATCCCTTAAACCTAACGCTAGCCCTTACCCTAACGCCTAGATCTAACCCTAAATCTAACCTACCGCCTAATCCTAACCTTAAGCCCTAATGCTAACACTAACCCTGAACCCTAAACCTACCCGTAACCTTTAACACTAACCCTATCCGTGAACCTTAACCCTGACCCTAACCATTACCCGCACCCAAGCATTTAACCCTGACCCTAACCCTAATCCTTAATGCTATCCCAAACACTAAACCCTAACCCTAAGCCCAACACTTAACCCTAATCCTATCCCTTAACCCTAACCCTAACCCTAATGCTAACCCCTAAACGTAACCCTAACCGTGACCAGTAAACCTAACCCTAACCTCTAACACAAACCATAGCACATAACTCTAACCCTAAAACTAACCCTAACCCTAACCCTAAACCCTAACTCTTAACCTTAACCCTAAGCGTTAATTCTCATGCTAACCTTCAATCCTAACCCTAATCCTAATCTTCAACCCTAAACCTAACACTTAACCCTAACCCTGTACCAAACCCTAACCCCTCATCTTAACCCTAACCGTAAACCTCAACCCTAAACCAAAGTGTAACCGTTAAACCTAAGAGTAACCTTTAACCCTAACCCTAATCCCTAACCCTAAGCCCTCACCCTAACACTAAACTTCATCCTTAACCCTAACCAGAATCCTAACCCTAAATCTAATTCTCAGACTTCTTGCTTTCTTAGAGTTTAGAAAGCCTGCCATCCTCCCATGCCATGCGTGAAAGGAGGCTCTACCACTGTGTCCTGCATGAAACCCACGGGCCCATACCCAGAGTATGATAGAGTGGGTTCCCGGGTACAATCCCAGCCCCCTAAACTCCCCCCGCCCGCCTATTGCAGACAGGGCCCGTGCGCTAAGCATAAACAATACCTTTAACAGATAACCCTAACCCTGAACATAACACCCAACCCTGTTCCTATTTCTCCCCTTAACACGTAAACCTCACCGTGCGCCTAACTTTAACCTCTTATCCTAACGTTAATGCATAACCCATTTCCTGAGAACAACCCCTATCCCATAATTCTAACCCTATCTCCTAGTCATCACTGTGACACCTAAGCCCTAACCCTAATTCTAAACCGCTAACCCTAACCGTAACCCTACCTACAACCCTAACACTGACAGTAACCCTTACTTCTAAACCCAACGCTATGCCTAACAAAATCCCTAAGCCTTCACCCTAACCCCTAAGCCTTACCCTAACCCTTAACCCTAATCCTAATCCTAACCATTAAACCTAACCCTAGCTCTTAAAGCTAACCCTAAACCTTACCCTCACGACTAGACCTAACCCTGACACTAACCTAACACCTAACCCAAACCAGAACCCCTAAAGCTAACCCTGAACCCTATCCCTAACCCTAGCAGTAAACTTTAACCCTAAACCTAAGCCCAACCCGTAACCCTAATCCTATCTTTTTACCCTAAAACTAACCCCTAAACCTAACCCCTATACCTCACCCTAAAACTAACCCCAATCCTAATTCTAACCATACCCCTTCATAAAACACTAACTCCTAACCGCTAACCCTAACACTAACCAAAAACCCTAATCACTAATCCCTAACCCTAACGCTTAACCTTTACCCTAACCGTTAACCCTCACCCTAAATCTTAACACTGACCCTAACCTTAACCTTTAACTCTAAGCCTAACCCTTAACCCTACAGTAAGGAAGACCCTTAATGCTAATGGGATCCCTTATCCCTAACCCTAACACTACAGCTAAAAATAACCCTAACCTTGGATCCTTAAACCTAACCCCTAACACTTACTTTAACCCCAAACCCTAACCCTAATCCTAAGCATTATACCTAACCCTCTCTCTTAACCCTAACGCTAGCCCTTACCCTAACGCCTAGATCTAACCCTAAATCTAACCTACCGCCTAATCCTAACCTTAAGCCCTAATGCTAACTCTAACCCTGAACCCTAAACCTACCCATAACCCTTAACACTAACCCTATCCGTGAACCTTAACCCTGACCCTAACCATTACCCGCACCCAAGCATTGAAACCTGACCCTAACCCTAATCCTTAATGCTAACCCTAACACTAAACCCTAACCCTAAGCCCAACACTTAACCCTAATCCTATCCCTTAACCCTAAACCTAACCATAATGCTAACCCCTAAACGTAACCCTAACCGTGACCAGTAAACCTAACCCTAACCTCTAACACAAACCATAGCACATAACTCTAACCCTAAAACTAACCCTAACCCTAACTCTAACCCTAAACCCTAACCCTTAACCTTAACCCTAAGCGTTAACTCTCACGCTAACCTTTAATCCTAACCCTAATCCTAATCTTCAACCCTAAACCTAACTCTTAACCCTAACCCTGTACCAAACCCTAACCCCTCATCTTAACCCTAACCGTAAACCTCAACCCTAAACCAAAGTCTAACCGTTAAACCTAAGAGTAACCTTTAACCCTAACCCTAATCCCTAACCCTAAGCCCTCACCGTAACACTAAACTTCATCGTTAACCCTAACCAGAATCCTAACCCTAAATCTAATTCTCAGACTTCTTGCTTTCTTAGAGTTTAGAAAGCCTGCAATCCTCCCATGCCATGCGTGAAAGGAGGCTCTACCACTGTGTCCTGCATGAAACCCACGGGCCCATACCCAGAGTATGATAGAGTGAGTTCCCGGGTACAATCCCAGCCCCCTAAACTCCCCCCGCCCGCCTAATGCAGACAGGGCCCGTGAGCTAAGCATAAACAATACCTTTAACAGATAACCCTAACCCTGAACATAACACCCAACCCTGTTCCTATTTCTCCCCTTAACACGTAAACCTCACCGTGCGCCTAACTTTAACCTCTTATCCTAACGTTAATGCATAACCCATTTCCTGAGAACAACCCCTATCCCATAATTCTAACCCTATGTCCTAGTCATCATCGTGACACCTAATCCCTAACCCTAATTCTAAACCGCTAACCCTAACTGTAACCCTACCTACAACCCTAACACTGACAGGAACCCTTACTTCTAACCCCAACGCTATGCCTAACAAAAACCCTAACCCTTGACCCTAACACTTCACCCTAATACCTAAGCCTTACCCTAACCCTTAACCCTAATCCTAATCCTAACCATTAAACCTAACCCTAGCTCTTAAAGCTAACCCTAAACCTTACCCTCACGACTAGACCTAACCCTGACACTAACCTAACACCTAACCCTAACCAGAACCCCTAAAGCTAACCCTGAACCCTATCCCTAACCCTAGCAGTAAACTTTAACCCTAAACCTAAGCCCAGCCCGTAACCCTAATCCTATCCTTTTACCCTAAAACTAACCCCTAATCCTAACCCCTATACCTCACCCTAACTCGAAACCCAATCCTAATTCTAACCATACCCCTTCATAAAACACTAACTCCTAACCGCTAACCCTAACACTAACCAAAAACCCTAATCACTAATCCCTAACCCTAACGCTTAACCTTTACCCTAGCCGTTAACCCTCACCCTAAATCTTAACACTGACCCTAACCTTAACCTTTAACTCTAAGCCTAACCCTTAACCCTACAGTAAGGAAGACCCTTAATGCTAATGGGATCCCTTATCCCTAACCCTAACACTACAGCTAAAAATAACCCTAACCTTGGATCCTTAAACCTAACCCCTAACACTTACTTTAACCCCAAACCCTAACCCTAATCCTAAGCATTAAACCTAACCCTATCTCTTAACCCTAACGCTAGCCCTTACCCTAACGCCTAGATCTAACCCTAAATCTAACCTACCGCCTAATCCTAACCTTAAGCCCTAATGCTAACTCTAACCCTGAACCCTAAACCTACCCATAACCCTTAACACTAACCCTATCCGTGAACCTTAACCCTGACCCTAACCATTACCCGCACCCAAGCATTTAACCCTGACCCTACAACTAATCCTTAATGATAACCCTAACACTAAACCCTCACCCTAAGCCCAACACTTAACCCTAATCCTATCCCTTAACCTTAACCCTAACCTAAACCTAACACTAACCCTAACCCCAAACCTAACCCTAACCCTAACCCCTAACCCTAACCCAAACCCCTAACCTTACCCAAACCCCTACCCCAACCCCAACCCTAACCCCTAACCTTAACCCCTAACCCTAACCCTAACCCTAGCCCTAGCCCTAACCCCTAACCCTAACCCTAACCCCTAACCCTAACCCTAACTCCTAACCCTAGCCCTAGCCCTAGCCCTAACCCTAACCCCTAACCCTAACTCTAACCCTAACCCAACCCTAACCCTAACCCCTAACCCTAAACCCTAACCCTACCCTACCCTACCCTACCCCTAATCCTAACCCTAACCCATAACCCCTAACCCTAACCCCTACCCTAACCCTAACCCTAACCCTATCCCTACCCCTTACCCTACCCATAACCATAACCCTAACCCTAACAACAACCCCAACCCCAACCCCAACCCAACCCTAACCCTAACCATAACCCTAACCCCTAACCCTAACCCTAACCCAACCCTAACCCCTAACCCTAATCTAACCCCAACCCCAACCCTAACCCAACCCTAACCCTAACCATAACCCTAACCCCTAACCCTAACCCCTAACCCTAACGCCTAACCCTAACCCCTAACCCCTACCCCTACCCCTAACCCTAACCCCTAACCCTAACCCTACCCCTACGCCTAACCCTAACTCTGACCCCTACCCCTACCACTAACCCCTAACCCTACCCCTAACCATACCCCTAACCCTAACCCCTAACCCTAACCCCTAACCCTAACCCTAACCCCTAACCCTAACCCCTTACCCTAACCCTAACCCCTAACCCTAACCCTAACCCCGACCCCAACCCCAACCCTAACCCTAACCCTAACCACTAACCCCTAACCCTGACCCTGACACTGACCCTGAGCCTAACCCCTAACCCTAACCCTAACCCCTAACCCTAACCCTACCCCTACCCCTACCCCTACCATAACCCTAACCCTAACCCAACGCTAACCCTAACCCTAACCCAACCCTAACCCTAACTCTAAACCGAACCCGAACCCTAACCCTAACCCAAACCCCTAACCCTAACTCTAAACCCTAACCCTAACCCCTAACCCTAAGCCTAACCCCAACCCTAACCCTAACCCCCTAACCCTAACCCTAACCCCTAACCCTAACCCTAACCCCTAACCCTAACCCTAACCCCTAACCCCTGACCCTGACCCTAACCCTAACCCCTAACCCTAACCCTAACCCTAACTCTAACCCTGAACCCTAAACCTACCCGTAACCCTTAACACTAACCCTATTCGTGAACCTTAACCCTGACCCTAACCATTACCCGCACCCAAGCATATAACCCTGACCCTAACGCTAATCATTAATGCTAAACCTAACACTAAACCCTAACCCTAAGCCCAACACTTCTCCCTAATCCTATCCCTTAACCCTAACCCTAACCCTAATGCTACCCCCTAAACCTAACCCTAACCGTGACCAGTAAACCTAACCCTAACCTCTAACACAAACCATAGCACATAACTCTAACCCTAAAACTAACCCTAACCCTAAGCCTAACCCTAAACCCTAACTGTTAACCTTAACCCTAAGCGTTAACTCTCACGCT
>NW_027182893.1:445000-460000 GCF_041146395.1 Eulemur rufifrons
TTAAGCCCTAATGCTAACTCTAACCCTGAACCCTAAACCTATCCGTAACCCTTAACACTAACCCTATCCGTGAACCTCAAACCTGACCCTAATCATTACCCGCACCCAAGCATATAACCCTGACCCTAACCCTAATCCTTAATGCTAACCCTAACACTAAACCCTAACCCTAAGCCCAACACTTATCCCTAATCCTATCCCTTAACCCTAACCCTAACCCTAATGCTAACCCCTAAACGTAACCCTAACCGTGACCAGTAAACCTAACCCTAACCACTAACACAAACCATAGCACATAACTCTAACCCTAAAACTAACCCTAACCCTAACTCTAAACCCTAACTCTTAACCTTAACCCTAAGCGTTAACTCTCACGCTAACCTTTAATCCTAACCCTAATCCTAATCTTCAACCATAAACCTAACACTTAACCCTAACCCTGTACCAAACCCTAAACCCTCATGTTAACCCTAACCGGAAACCTCAACCCTAAACCAAAGTGTAACCGTTAAACCTAAGAGTAACCTTTAACCCTAACCCTAATCCCTAACCCTAAGCCCTCACCCTAACACTAAACTTCATCCTTAACCCTAACCATAATCCTAACCCTAAATCTAATTCTCAGACTTCTTGCTTTCTTAGAGTTTAGAAAGCCTGCAATCCTCCCATGCCGTGCGTGAAAGGAGGCTCTACCACTGCGTCCTGCATGAAACCCACGGGCTCATACCCAGAGTATGATAGAGTGGGTTCCCGGGTGCAATCCCAGCCCCCGAAACTCCCCCGCCCGTCCGATGCAGACAAGGCCCGTCGCTAAGCATAAACAATACCTTTAACAGATAACCCTAACCCTGAACATAACACCCAACCCTGTTCCTATTTCTCCCCTTAACACGTAAACCTCACCGTGCGCCTAACTTTAACCTCTTATCCTAACGTTAATGCATAACCCATTTCCTGAGAACAACCCCTATCCCATAATTCTAACCCTATCTCCTAGTCATCACTGTGACACCTAATCTCTAACCCTAATTCAAAACCGCTAACCCTAACCATAACCCTACCTACAACCCTAACACTGACAGTAACCCTTACTTCTAACCCCAACGCTATGCCTAACAGAAACCCTAACCCTTCACCCTAACCCCTAAGCCTTACCCTAACCCTTAACCCTAATCCTAATCCTAACCATTAAACCTAACCCTAGCTCTTAAAGCTAACCCTAAACCTTACCCTCACGACTAGACCTAACCCTGACACTAACCTAACACCTAACCCTAACCAGAACCACTAAAGCTAACCCTGAACCCTATCCCTAACCCCAGCAGTAAACTTTAACCCTAAACCTAAGCCCAACCCATAACCCTAATCCTATCCTTTTACCCTAAAACTAACCCCTAAACCAAACCCCTACACCTCACCCTAACTCTAACCCCAATCCTAATTCTAACCATACCCCTTCATAAAACACTAACTCCTAACCGCTAACGCTAACACTAACCAAAACCCTAATCACTAATCCCTAACCCTAACTCTTAACCTTTACCCTAACCGTTAACCCTCACCCTAAATCTTAACACTGACCCTAAACTTAACCTTTAACTCTAAGCCTAACCCTTAACCCTACAGTAAGGAAGACCCTTAATGCTAATGGGATCCCTTATGCCTAAACCTAACACTACAGCTAAAAATAACCCTAACCTTGGATCCTTAAACCTAATCCCTAACACTTACTTTAACCCCAAACCCTAACCCTAATCCTAAGCATTAAACCTAACCCTATCTCTTAACCCTAACGCTAGCCCTTACCCTAACGCCTAGATCTAACCCTAAATCTAACCTACCGCCTAATCCTAGCCTTAAGCCCTAATGCTAACTCTAACCCTGAACCCTAAACGTACCCGTAACCCTTAACACTAACCCTATCCGTGAACCTTAACCCTGACCCTAACCATTACCCGCACCCAAGCATTTAACCCTGACCCTAACCCTAATCCTTAATGCTAACCCTAACACTAAACCCTAACCCTAAGACCAACACTTATCCCTAATCCTATCCCTTATCCCTAACCCTAACCCTAATGCTACCCCCTAAACGTAACCCTAACCGTGACCAGTAAACCTAAGCCTAACCTCTAACACAAACCATAGCACATAACTCTAACCCTAAAACTAACCCTAACCCTAACCCTAACCCTAACCCTCACCCTAAGCCCAACACTTAACCCTAATCCTATCCCTTAACCCAAACCCTAACCTAACCCTAACCCTAACCCTAACCCCAAACCTAACCCTAACCCTAACCCCTAACCCTAACACTAACCCTAACCCCTAACCCTAACCCTAACCCCAACGCCAACCCTAACCCTAACCCCTAACCCTAACCCTAACCCCTAACCCTAACCCTAACCCCTAACCCTAACCCTAACCTAACCCTAACCCAACCCTAACCCTAACCCCTAACCCTAACCCTTACCCTTACCCTAAACCTTACCCTTACCCTTACCCTAACCCTAACCCCTAACCCTAAACCCTAACCCCTAACCCCTACCCTAACCCTAACCACTAACCCTAACCCTAACCCCTAACCCTAACCCTAACCCCTAAACCTAACCCTAACCCTAACCCCTAACCCTAACCCTAACCCCTAACCCTAACCCTAACACCTGACCCTGAACCTGACCCTGACCCCTGACCCTAATCTGACCCTAACCTTAAGCCTAACATTAAACCCTAACCCTAGCCCGAGCCCTAGCCCTAACCCCTAACCCTAACCCTAACCCCTAACCCTAACTCCTAACCGTAGCCCTAGCCCTAGCCCAGCCCTAACCCTAACCCCTAACGCTAACCCTAACCCTAAACCAACCCTAACCCTAACCCCTAACCCTAACTCCTAACCCTACCCTACCCTACCCTACCGCCAACCCTAACCCTAACCCCTAACCCCTAACCCTAACTCCAACCCCTACCCTAACCCCAACCCTAACCGTACCCCTACCCCTTACCCTACCCATACCAATAACCCTAACCCCAACCCCAACCCCAACCCCAACCCAACCCTAACCCTAACGCCTAACCCTAAACCTAACCCAACACTAACCCCTAACCCTAACCCCTAACCCTAACCGTACCCTAACCCTAACCCTAACCCCTAACGCTAACCCTAACCCTAAACCCTAACCCTAACCCTAACCCCTAACCCTAACCCCGAACCCCTACACCTACCCCTAACCCTAACCCCAACCCCTACCCCTACCCCTAACCCCTAACGCTAACCCTAACCCTAACCGTAACCCTAACCCCTAACCCTAACCCCTAACCCTAACCCTAACCCCTAACCCTAACCCTAACCCCTAACCCTAACCCTAACCCCGACCCCAACCCCAATTCTAACCCTAACCCTAACCCCTAAACCCTAACCCTGAATCTGACACTGACCCTGAGCCTAACCTCTAACCCTTACCCTAACCCTAAACCCTAACCCTAACCCCTAACCCCTAACCCTAACCCTAACCCCAACCCCAACCCTAACCCTAACCCCCTAACCCTAACCCTAACCCTAACCCCTAACCCTAACACCTAACCCCTGACCCTGACCCTCACCCTGACCCTAACCCTAACCCCTAACCCTAACCCTAACCCAAACCCTAACCCAAACCCTAACCCTAACCACTAACCCTAACACTAACCCCTAACCCTAACCCCTAACCCTAACTCTAGCCCTAACCCAACCCTAACCCATAACCCTAACCCTATCCCTACCCTAACCCTAACCCTACCCTAACCCTAACCCTAACCCCTAACCCTAACCCCTAACCCTAACCCTAACCCCTAACTCTAACCCTAACCCCTAACCCTAACCCTAACCCCTAACCCAAACCCCTAACCCTCACCCCACCCTAACCCTAACCCTAACCCCTAACGCTAACCCTAACCCTAAACCCTAACCCTAACCCTAACCCCTAACCCTAACCCCGAACCCCTACACCTACCCCTAACCCTAACCCTAACCCCTACCCCTACCCCTAACCCCTAACCCTACCCCTAACCCTAACCGTAACCCTAACCCCTAACCCTAACCCCTAACCCTAACCCTAACCCCTAACCCTAACCCTAACCCCTAACCCTAACCCTAACCCCGACCCGAACCCCAATTCTAACCCTAACCCTAACCCCTAACCCCTAACCCTGAACCTGACCCTGACCCTGAGCCTAACCCCTAACCCTTACCCTAACCCTAAACCCTAACCCTAACCCCTAACCCCTAACCCTAACCCTAACCCCAACCCCAACCCTAACCCTAACCCCCTAACCCTAACCCTAACCCTAACCCCTAACCCTAACCCATAACCCCTGACCCTGACCCTCACCCTGACCCTAACCCTAACCCCTAACCCTAACCCTAACCCAAACCCTAACCCAAACCCTAACCCTAACCACTAACCCTAACACTAACCCCTAACCCTTACCCCTAACCCTAACTCTAACCCTAACCCAACCCTAACCCCTAACCCTAACCCTAACCCTACCCTAACCCTAACCCTACCCTAACCCTAACCCTATCCCCTAACCCTAACCCCTAACCATAACCCTAACCCCTAACTCTAACACTAACCCCTAACCCTAACCCTAACCCCTAACCCAAACCTCTAACCCTAACCCCTAACCCTAACCCCAACCCTAACCCAACGCTAACCATTACTCTAACCCCTAACCCTAACCCTAAACCCTAACCCTAACCCTAACTCAACCCCTAACCCTACACCTAACCCTAACCCTAACCCCTAACCCTAACCCCTAACCCTTACCCTAACCCTAACCCATAACCCTAACCCTAACCCCTAACCCTAACCCTAACCCCTAACCCTAACGCTAACCCCGAACCCAAACCCAACCCTAACCCTAACCCTAACACCTAACCCCTGACCCTGACCCTGACCCGGAGCCTAACCCCTAACCCTAACCCTAACTCTAAACCCTAACCCCTAACCCCTAACCCTAACCCCAACCCCAAACCTAACCCTAACCCCCTAACCGTAACCCTAACCCTAACCCCTAACCCTAACCCTAACCCCTAACACTAACCCTATCTCCTAACCCCTGACCCTGACCCTGACCCTGACCCTAACCCTAACCCCTAACCCTAACCCTAACTCTAACCCTGAACCCTAAACCTACCCATAACCCTTAACACTAACCCTATCCGTGAACCTTAACCCTGACCCTAACCATTACCCGCACCCAAGCATTTAACCCTGACCCTAACCCTAATCCTTAATGCTAACCCTAACACTAAACCCTAACCCGAAGCCCAACACTTAACCCTAATCCTATCCCTTAACCATAACCCTAACCCTAATGCTACCCCCTAAACGTAACCCTAACCGTGACCAGTAAACCTAACCCTAACCTCTAACAGAAACCATAGCACATAACTCTAAGCCTAAAACTAACCCTAACCCTAACCCTAACCACTAACTCTTAACCTTAACCCTAAGCGTTAACTCTCACGCTAACCTTTAATCCTAACACTAATCCTAATCTTCAACCCTAATCCTAACACTTAACCCTAACCCTGTACCAAACCCTAACCCCTCATCTTAACCCTAACTGTAAACCTCAACCCTAAACCAAAGTCTAACCGTTAAACCTAAGAGTAACCTTTAACCCTAACCATAATCCCTAACCCTAAGCCCTCACCCTAACACTAAACTTCATCCTTAACCCTAACCAGAATCCTAACCCTAAATCTAATTCTCAGACTTCTTGCTTTCTTAGAGTTTAGAAAGCCTGCAATCCTCCCATGCCATGCGTGAAAGGAGGCTCTACCACTGTGTCCTGCATGAAACCCACAGGCCCATACCCAGAGTATGATAGAGTGGGTTCCCGGGTACAATCCCAGCCCCCGAAACTCCCCCCGCCCGCCTAATGCAGACAGCGCCCGTTAGCTAAGCATAAACAATACCTTTAACAGATAACCCTAACCATGAATATAACACCCAACCCTGTTCCTATTTCTCCCCTTAACACGTAAACCTCACCGTGCGCCTAACTTTAACCTCTTATCCTAACGTTAATGCATAACCCATTTCCTGAGAACAACCCCTATCCCATAATTCTAACCCTATCTCCTAGTCATCACTGTGACACCTAATCCCTAACCCTAATTCTAAACTGCTAACCCTAAGCTTAACCCTACCTACAACCCTAACACTGACAGTAACCCTTACTTCTAACTCCAACGCTATGCCTAACAAAAACCCTAACCCTTGACCCTAACCCTTCACCCTAACCCCTAAGCCTTACCCTAACCCTTAACCCTAATCCTAATCCTAACCATTAAACCTAACCCTAGCTCTTAAAGCTAACCCTAAACCGTACCCTCACGACTAGACCTAACCCTGACACTAACCTAACACCTAACCCTAACCAGAACCACTAAAGCTAACCCTGAACCCTATCCCTAAACCCAGCAGTAAACTTTAACCCTAAACCTAAGCACAACCCATAACCCTAATCCTATCCTTTTACCCTAAAACTAACCCCTAAACCTAACACCTATACCTCACCCTAACTCTAACCCCAATCCTAATTCTAACCATACCCCTTCATAAAACACTAACTTTTAACCGCTAACCCTAACACTAACCAAAAACCCTAATCACTAATCCCTAACCCTAACGCTTAACCTTTACCCTAATCGTTAACCCTCACCCTAAATCTTAACACTGACCCTAAACTTAACCTTTAACTCTGAGCCTAACCCTTAACCCTACAGTAAGGTAGACCCTTAATGCTAATGGGATCCCTTATCCCTAACCCTAACACTACAGCTAAAAATAACCCTAACCTTGGATCCTTAAACCTAACCCCTAACACTTACTTTAACCCCAAACCCTAACCCTAATCCTAAGCATTAAACCTAACCCTATCTCTTAACCCTAACGCTAGCCCTTACCCTATCGCCTAGATCTAACCCTAAATCTAACCTACCGCCTAATCCTAACCTTAAGCCCTAATGCTAACTCTAAACCTGAACCCTAAACCTACCCGTAACCCTTAACACTAACCCTATCCATGAACCTTAACCCTGACTCTAACCATTATCCGCACCCAAGCATTTAACCCTGACCCTAACCCTAATCCTTAATGCTAACCCTAACACTAAACCCTAACCCTAAGCCCAACACTTAACCCTAATCCTATCCCTTAACCCTAACCCTAACCCTAACGCTACCCCCTAAACGTAACCCTAACCGTGACCTGTAAACCTAACCCTAACCTCTAACACAAACCATAGCACATAACTCTAACCCTAAAACTAACCCTAACCATAACCCTAACCCTAAACCCTAACTCTTAACCTTAACCCTAAGCGTTAACTCTCACGCTAACCTTTAATCCTAACCCTAATCCTAATCTTCAACCCTAAACCTAACACTTAACCCTAACCCTGTACCAAACCCTAACCCCTCATCTTAACCCTAACCGTAAACCTCAACCCTAAACCAAAGTGTAACCGTTAAACCTAAGAGTAACCTTTAACCCTAACCCTATTCCCTAACCCTAAGCCGTCACCCTAACACTAAACTTCATCCTTAACCCTAACCATAATCCTAACCCTAAATCTAATTCTCAGACTTCTTGCTTTCTTAGAGTTTAGAAAGCCTGCAATCCTCCCATGCCATGCGTGAAAGGAGGCTCTACCACTGCGTCCTGCATGAAACCCACGGGCTCATACCCAGAGTATGCTAAAGTGGGTTCCCGGGTACAATCCCAGCCCCCGAAACTCCCCCCGCACGTCCGATGCAGACAAGGCCCGTGCGCGAAGCATAAACAATACCTTTAACAGATAACCCTAACCCTGAACATAACACCCAACCCTGTTCCTATTGCTCCCCTTAACACGTAAACCTCACCGTGCGCCTAACTTTAACCTCTTATCCTAACGTTAATGCATAACCCATTTCCTGAGAACAACCCCTATCCCATAATTCTAACCCTATCTCCTAGTCATCACTGTGACACCTAATCCCTAACCCTAATTCTAAACCGCTAACCCTAACCGTAACCCTACCTACAACCCTAACACTGACAGTAACCCTTACTTCTAACCCCAACGCTATGCCTAACAAAAACCCTAAACCTTCACCCTAACCCCTAAGCCTTACCCTAACCCTTAACCCTAATCCTAATCCTAACCATTAAACCTAACCCTAGCTCTTAAAGCTAACCCTAAACCTTACCCTCACGACTAGACCTAACCCTGACACTAACCTAACACCTAACCCTAACCAGAACCCCTAAAGCTAACCCTGAACCCTATCCCTAACCCTAGCAATAAACTTTAACCCTAAACCTAAGCCCAACCCGTAACCCTAATCCTATCCTTTTACCCTAAAACTAACCCCTAAACCTAACCCCTATACCTCACCCTAACTCTAACCCCAATCCTAATTCTAACAATACCCCTTCATAAAACACTAACTCCTAACCGCTAACCCTAACACTAACCAAAAACCCTAATCACTAATCCCTAACCCTAAGGCTTAACCTTTACCATAACCGTTAACCCTCACCCTAAATCTTAACACTGACCCTAACCTTAACCTTTAACTCTAATCCTAACCCTTAACCCTACAGTAAGGAAGACGCTTAATGCTAATGTGGTCCCTTATCCCTAACCCTAACACTACAGCTAAAAATAACCCTAACCTTTCATCCTTAAACCTAACCCCTAACACTTACGTTAACCCCAAACCCTAACCCTAATCCTAAGCATTATACCTAACCCTCTCTCTTAACCCTAACGCTAGCCCTTACCCTAACGCCTAGATCTAACCCTACATCTAACCTACCGCCTAATCCTAACCTTAAGCCCTAATGCTAACTCTAACCCTGAACCCTAAACCTACCCGTAACCCTTAACACTAACCCTATCCGTGAACCTCAAACCTGACCCTAATCATTACCCGCACCCAAGCATATAACCCTGACCCTAACCCTAATCCTTAATGCTAACCCTAACACTAAACCCTAACCCTAAGCCCAACACTTATCCCTAATCCTATCCCTTAACCCTAACCCTAACCCTAATGCTACCCCCTAAACGTAACCCTAACCGTGACCAGTAAACCTAACCCTAACCACTAACACAAACCATAGCACATAACTCTAACCCTAAAACTAACCCTAACCCTAACTCTAAACCCTAACTCTTAACCTTAACCCTAAGCGTTAACTCTCACGCTAACCTTTAATCCTAACCCTAATCCTAATCTTCAACCATAAACCTAACACTTAACCCTAACCCTGTACCAAACCCTAAACCCTCATCTTAACCCTAACTGTAAACCTCAACCCTAAACCAAAGTGTAACCGTTAAACCTAAGAGTAACCTTTAACCCTAACCCTAATCCCTAACCCTAAGCCCTCACCCTAACACTAAACTTCATCCTTAACCCTAACCATAATCCTAACCCTAAATCTAATTCTCAGACTTCTTGCTTTCTTAGAGTTTAGAAAGCCTGCAATCCTCCCATGCCGTGCGTGAAAGGAGGCTCTACCACTGTGTCCTGCATAAAACCCACGGGCTCATACCCAGAGTATGATAGAGTGGGTTCCCGGGTGCAATCCCAGCCCCCGAAACTCCCCCCGCCCGTCCGATGCAGACAAGGCCCGTGCGCTAAGCATAAACAATACCTTTAACAGATAACCCTAACGCTGAACATAACACCCAACCCTGTTCCTATTTCTCCCCTTAACACGTAAACCTCACCGTGCGCCTAACTTTAACCTCTTATCCTAACGTTAATGCATAACCCATTTCCTGAGAACAACCCCTATCCCATAATTCTAACCCTATCTCCTAGTCATCACTGTGACACCTAATCTCTAACCCTAATTCAAAACCGCTAACCCTAACCATAACCCTACCTACAACCCTAACACTGACAGTAACCCTTACTTCTAACCCCAACGCTATGCCTAAGAGAAACCCTAACCCTTCACCCTAACCCCTAAGCCTTACCCTAACCCTTAACCCTAATCCTAATCCTAACCATTAAACCTAACCCTAGCTCTTAAAGCTAACCCTAAACCTTACCTTCACGACTAGACCTAACCCTGACACTAACCTAACACCTAACCCTAACCAGAACCACTAAAGCTAACCCTGAACCCTATCCCTAACCCCAGCAGTAAACTTTAACCCTAAACCTAAGCCCAACCCATAACCCTAATCCTATCCTTTTACCCTAAAACTAACCCCTAAACCAAACCCCTACACCTCACCCTAACTCTAACCCCAATCCTAATTCTAACCATACCCCTTCATAAAACACTAACTCCTAACCGCTAACGCTAACACTAACCAAAAACCCTAATCACTAATCCCTAACCCTAACTGTTAACCTTTACCCTAACCGTTAACCCTCACCCTAAATCTTAACACTGACCCTAAACTTAACCTTTAACTCTAAGCCTAACCCTTAACCCTACAGTAAGGAAGACCCTTAATGCTAATGGGATCCCTTATGCCTAAACCTAACACTACAGCTAAAAATAACCCTAACCTTGGATCCTTAAACCTAATCCCTAACACTTACTTTAACCCCAAACCCTAACCCTAATCCTAAGCATTAAACCTAACCCTATCTCTTAACCCTAACGCTAGCCCTTACCCTAACGCCTAGATCTAACCCTAAATCTAACCTACCGCCTAATCCTAGCCTTAAGCCCTAATGCTAACTCTAACCCTGAACCCTAAACGTACCCGTAACCCTTAACACTAACCCTATCCGTGAACCTTAACCCTGACCCTAACCATTACCCGCACCCAAGCATTTAACCCTGACCCTAACCCTAATCCTTAATGCTAACCCTAACACTAAACCCTAACCCTAAGCCCAACACTTATCCCTAATCCTATCCCTTAACCCTAACCCTAACCCTAATGCTACCCCCTAAACGTAACCCTAACCGTGACCAGTAAACCTAACCCTAACCTCTAACACAAACCATAGCACATAACTCTAACCCTAAAACTAACCCTAACCCTAACCCTAACCCTAACCCTCACCCTAAGCCCAACACTTAACCCTAATCCTATCCCTTAACCCAAACCCTAACCTAACCCTAACCCTAACCCTAACCCCAAACCTAACCCTAACCCTAACCCCTAACCCTAACACTAACCCTAACCCCTAACCCTAACCCTAACCCCAACGCCAACCCTAACCCTAACCCCTAACCCTAACCCTAACCCCTAACCCTAACCCTAACCCCTAACCCTAACCCTAACCTAACCCTAACCCAACCCTAACCCTAACCCCTAACCCTAACCCTTACCCTTACCCTAAACCTTACCCTTACCCTTACCCTAACCCTAACCCCTAACCCTAAACCCTAACACTAACCCCTAACCCCTACCCTAACCCTAACCACTAACCCTAACCCTAACCCATAACCCTAACCCTAACCCCTAAACCTAACCCTAACCCTAACCCCTAACCCTAACCCTAACCCCTAACCCTAACCCTAACACCTGACCCTGAACCTGACCCTGACCCCTGACCCTAATCTGACCCTAACATTAAGCCTAACATTAAACCCTAACCCTAGCCCGAGCCCTAGCCCTAACCCCTAACCCTAACCCTAACCCCTAACCCTAACTCCTAACCGTAGCCCTAGCCCTAGCCCAGCCCTAACCCTAACCCCTAACGCTAACCCTAACCCTAAAACAACCCTAACCCTAACCCCTAACCCTAACTCCTAACCTTACCCTACCCTACCCTACCGCCAACCCTAACCCTAACCCCTAACCCCTAACCCTAACTCCAACCCCTACCCTAACCCTAACCCTAACCGTACCCCTACCCCTTACCCTACCCATACCAATAACCCTAAACCCAACCCCAACCCCAACCCAACCCTAACCCTAACGCCTAACCCTAAACCTAACCCAACACTAACCCCTAAACCTAACCCCTAACCCTAACCGTACCCTAACCCTAACCCTAACCCCTAACGCTAACCCTAACCCCTAACCCTAATCCCGAACCCCTACACCTACCCCTAACCCTAACCCCAACCCCTACCCCTACCCCTAACCCCTAACCCTAACCCTAACCCTAACCGTAACCCTAACCCCTAACCCTAACCCCTAACCCTAACCCTAACCCCTAACCCTAACCCTACCCCTAACCCTAACCCTAACCCCGACCCCAACCCCAATTCTAACCCTAACCCTAACCCCTAAACCCTAACCCTGAACCTGACCCTGACCCTGAGCCTAACCCCTAACCCTTACCCTAACCCTAAACCCTAACCCTAACCCCTAACCCCTAACCCTAACCCTAACCCCAACCCCAACCCTAACCCTAACCCCCTAACCATAACCCTAACCCTAACCCCTAACCCTAACACCTAACCCCTGACCCTGACCCTCACCCTGACCCTAACCCTAACCCCTAACCCTAACCCTAACCCAAACCCTAACCCAAACCCTAACCCTAACCACTAACCCTAACACTAACCCCTAACCCTAACCCCTAACCCTAACTCTAACCCTAACCCAACCCTAACCCATAACCCTAACCCTAACCCTACCCTAACCCTAACCCTACCCTAACCCTAACCCTAACCCCTAACCCTAACCCCTAACCCTAACCCTAACCCCTAACTCTAACCCTAAACCCTAACCCTAACCCTAACCTCTAACCCAAACCCCTAACCCTAACCCTACCCTAACCCTAACCCTAACCCCTAACGCTAACACTAACCCTAAACCCTAACCCTAACCCTAACCCCTAACCCTAACCCCGAACCCCTACACCTACCCCTAACCCTAACCCTAACCCCTACCCCTACCCCTAACCCCTAACCCTACCCCTAACCCTAACCGTAACCCTAACCCCTAACCCTAACCGCTAACCCTAACCCTAACCCCGACCCGAACCCCAATTCTAACCCTAACCCTAACCCCTAACCCCTAACCCTGAACCTGACCCTGACCCTGAGCCTAACCCCTAACCCTTACCCTAACCCTAAACCCTAACCCTAACCCCTAACCCCTAACCCTAACCCCAACCCCAACCCTAACCCTAACCCGCTAACCCTAACCCTAACCCTAACCCCTAACCCTAACACCTAACCCCTGACCCTGACCCTCACCCTGACCCTAACCCTAACCCCTAACCCTAACCCTAACCCAAACCCTAACCCAAACCCTAACCCTAACCACTAACCCTAACACTAACCCCTAACCCTTACCCCTAACCCTAACTCTAACCCTAACCCAACCCTAACCCCTAACCCTAACCCTAACCCTACCCTAACCCTAACCCTACCCTAACCCTAACCCTATCCCCTAACCCTAACCCCTAACCATAACCCTAACCCCTAACTCTAACCCTAACCCCTAACCCTAACCCTAACCCCTAACCCAAACCTCTAACCCTAACCCCTAACCCTAACCCCAACCCTAACCCAACGCTAACCATTACTCTAACCCCTAACCCTAACCCTAAACCCTAACCCTAACCCTAACTCAACCCCTAACCCTACCCTAACCCTAACCCTAACCCCTAACCCTAACCCCTAACCCTTACCCTAACCCTAACCCATAACCCTAACCCTAACCCCTAACCCTAACCCTAACCCCTAACCCTAACGCTAACCCCGAACCCAAACCCAACCCTAACACTAACCCTAACACCTAACCCCTGACCCTGACCCTGACCCGGAGCCTAACCACTAACCCTAACCCTAACTCTAAACCCTAACCCCTAACCCCTAACCCTAACCCCAACCCCAAACCTAACCCTAACCCCCTAACCGTAACCCTAACCCTAACCCCTAACCCTAACCCTAACCCCTAACACTAACCCTAACTCCTAACCCCTGACCCTGACCCTGACCCTGACCCTAACCCTAACCCCTAACCCTAACCCTAACTCTAACCCTGAACCCTAAACCTACCCGTAACCCTTAACACTAACCCTATCCGTGAACCTTAACCCTGACCCTAACCATTACCCGCACCCAAGCATTTAACCCTGACCCTAACCCTAATCCTTAATGCTAACCCTAACACTAAACCCTAACCCTAATCCCAACACTTATCCCTAATCCTATCCCTTAACCCTAACCCTAACCCTAATGCTACCCCCAAACGTAACCCTAATCGTGACCAGTAAACCTAAACCTAACCTCTAACACAAGCCATAGCACATAACTCTAACCCTAAAACTAACCCTAACCCTAACCCTAACCCTAAACCCTAACTCTTAACCTTAACCCTAAGCGTTAACTCTCACGCTAACCTTTAATCCTAACCCTAATCCTAATCTCAACCCTAAACCTAACACTTAACCCTAACCCTGTACCAAACCCTAACCCCTCATCTTAACCCTAACCGTAAACCTCAACCCGAAACCAAAGTGTAACCGTTAAACCTAAGAGTAACCTTTAACCCTAACCCTAATCCCTAACCCTAAGCTCTCACCCTAACACTAAACTTCATCCTTAACCCTAACCAGAATGCTAACCCTAAATCTAATTCTCAGACTTCTTGCTTTCTTAGAGTTTAGAAAGCCTGCAATCCTCCCATGCCATGCGTGAAAGGAGGCTCTACCACTGTGTCCTGCATGAAACCCACGGGCCCATACCCAGAGTATGATAGAGTGGGTTCCCGGGTACAATCCCAGCCCCCTAAACTCCCCCCGCCCGCCTAATGCAGACAGGGCCCGTGCGCTAAGCATAAACAATACCTTTAACAGATAACCCTAACCCTGAACGTAACACCCAACCCTGTTCCTATTTCTCCCCTTAACACGTAAACCTCACCGTGCGCCTAACTTTAACCTCTTATCCTAACGTTAATGCATAACCCATTTCCTGAGAACAACCCCTATCCCATAATTCTAACCCTATCTCCTAGTCATCACTGTGACACCTAATCCCTAACCCTAATTCTAAACCGCTAACCCTACCCGTAACCCT
>NW_027182893.1:467500-472500 GCF_041146395.1 Eulemur rufifrons
TCACCCTAACACTAAACTTCATCCTTAACCCTAACCAGAATCCTAACCCTAAATCTAATTCTCAGACTTCTTGCTTTCTTAGAGTTTAGAAAGCCTGCAAACCTCCCATGCCATGCGTGAAAGGAGGCTCTACCACTGTGTCCTGCATGAAACCCACGGGCCCATACCCAGAGTATGATAGAGTGGGTTCCCGGGTACAATCCCAGCCCCCTAAACTCCCCCCGCCCGCCTAATGCAGACTGGGCCCGTGCGCTAAGCATAAACAATACCTTTAACAGATAACCCTAACCCTGAACATAACACCCAACCCTGTTCCTATTTCTCCCCTTAACACGTAAACCTCACCGTGCGCCTAACTTTAACCTCTTATCCTAACGTTAATGCATAACCCATTTCCTGAGAACAACCCCTATCCCATAATTCTAACCCTATCTCCTAGTCATCACTGTGACACCTAATCCCTAACCCTAATTCTAAACCGCTAACCCTAACCGTAACCCTACCTACAACCCTAACACTGACAGTAACCCTTACTTCTAACCCCAACGCTATGCCTAACAAAAACCCTAACCCTTGACCCTAACCCTTCACCCTAACCCCTAAGCCTTACCCTAACCCTTAACCCTAATCCTAATCCTAACCATTAAACCTAACCCTAGCTCTTAAAGCTAACCCTAAACTTTATCCTCACGACTAGACCTAACCCTGACACTAACCTAACACCTAACCCTAACCATAACCCCTAAAACTAACCCTAACCCTGAACCCTAAACCTAACCCTAACACTGAACCTTCACTATATCCCTAACCCCTAAGCCTAATCCTAACTGTTAACCCTCACCCTAACACTTAAACTGGACCATAACACTAAACATTAACCCAACACTAAACTTTAACCCTAACCATAAGCCCAACACTTAACCCTAATACTATCCCTTAACCCTAAGCCTAACCCTAAGCCCTAACCCTAAACCTAACCCTAACCCCAACCCTAACCCTTAATCTTGACCCTTACCATTAACCCTCACACTAACACTAATCCTAATCTTTAACCATAAAGCTAACTCTGAAGCCTAACCCTGTGCCAAACGCTAAACCCAAACCTTAACCCTAACCCTGAAACTTAACCATAAACCTAACTGTAACTGTTACACCTAACCCTAACCTCTAACCCTAACCCCTCACCCTAAGATGCCACCTTAACACTAACCCTAACCCTAAACATTATCATAATCCTACCCCTAAATCTAATTCTCGGACTTCTTTCTTTCTTAGAGTTTAGAAAGCCTAAAATCCTCCCATGCCATGAGTAAAAGGGGGCTCTGCAGCTCTCTTTTGCATGAAACCAGGAGCCCATACCTAGCGTATGATAGAGTGGGTTCCCGGGGACAATCCCATCCCCCTAACCCCAGCCCCCTGCCCAGTGAAGACAGGGCCTGTACGCTAAGTATAAACACTACCCCTAACAGATAACCCTCACCCTGAACATAGCACCTGACCCTGATCCTATTGCTCACCTTAAAACATAAACCTCCCCGTAACCCTAACTTATCCCCTTATCTTAACCTTAATGCATAACACCCTGAGAAGAAGCCCTATCCCATAATTCTAATCCTAACCCCTAGCCATAACCGTAACACCTCATCCCTAATTCTAAAATGCCAACCCTAACCTTCACCCTGCCAACAACCCTAACCCTAACCCTAACCCCTAACCCTAAGCCCTCACCCTATCACTAATCTTCATCCCTAAACCGTACCGTAATCCTAACCCTAAATCTAATTCTCAGACTTGCTTTCTCAGAGTTTTGAAAGCCTACAATCCTACTAAGCCATGCATGAAAGCCCACTCTGCCACAGTGTCCTGCATGAAACCCAGAGGCCCATACACTGCGTACGATAGAGTGGGCTCCCAGCGACCATCACAGACCCCTAACTTCGCCTCCTAGTGCATACAGGGCCCGTGCCCTAAGCATAAACCCTACCCCACACCCATAACCCTAACCCAGAACATAACACCTAACCCTGATCCTACTGCTCACCTTAACACGTAAACCTCACCCTAACCCTAACTTAACCCCTTATCTTAACGATAATGCATGACACCCTGAGAACAAGCCCTATACCGTAATTCTAACCCTAACTCCTAGCCGTAACCATAACACCTAATCCCTAATTCTGAAACGCCAACCCTAACCTTAACCCTACCGACAACACTAACACTAACCCTAAAACCCTTACCCTAACCCTACGCCTAAAAATAACCCTAACCATTGATCCTTAGACATAACCCCTAAAGCTTAACCCTAACCCTTAACGCTAATCCCAATCCTAACCATTAAACATAACCCTACTTAACCCTAACCCTAACCTATACGCTAATGCCTAGAGATCTAACCCCAACACTGACCTACAGTTAACACTAACCCTAACCCCTAATCCTAACCTTAAACCTGAACCATAAACCTAACCCTTAACCCTAATCCTATTCCTAACCCCCTAACCCTAACCCTAACTGTTAAGCCTCACCCTAACCCTTAACCCTGACTCTAACCCTAAATCTTAACCCTAACCCTGAACCCTAACCCTAAGCCTAACCCTTAACCCTAACCCTATCCCTTAACCCTAACCCCTAACCCTAACGCTAACCCCAACCCTAAACCTAACCCTGGCCCCCAACCCAGACTTAACACCTAACCCCTAACACTAACTCTAAACCTAACCACTAATCCCTAGCACCTGACCCTGACTCGAAACCTAACCCCTAACTCGAAACCCCTAACCCCAAACCTAACCCTAATTCTCACACTACTTCCATTCCCAGAGTGAAGCAAGCCTACAATACAGCCATGCCATGTGTGAGATGAGGCTCTGCCTGAGTCCTGCATGTAGGTTTTGTCCCAAGGCCCAGGGAATGATGTTGTGCTTTTGTGGTGACTCCGACCACACCCCTCTCACCGTAGATTAACCAGGTCCTGTGCCCTTAAACTGACCGCTAAATCTAAGCCCTACCACCAACCCTAACCTCTGACCCTGAACCTAAGCCCCGAGCCTAAAGCCCAACACTAACTCTAAACACTTACCCTAAACCTAATCCCTAACCCTAATGCTAACCCCTAAACGTAACTCTAACCACGAACAGTAAACCTAACCCTAACCTCTACCACAAACCCTAACACATAACTCTAACCCTAAAACTAACCCTAACCCTTAACCCTAAACCTAAACCCTAACCCTAACCCTTAACCTTAATCTTAACCGTTAACTCTCATGCTAACCTTTAATCCTAACCCTAATCCTAATCTTCAACCCTAAACCGAACACAACCCTAACCCTGTACCAAACCCTGACCCCTCATCTTAACCCTATCCGCAAACCTCAACCCCAAAACGAACTGTAACCGTTAAACCTAACAGTAACCTTAAACCGTAACCCTAATCTGTAACCCTATCCCCTCAACATAACACTAAACTTCATCCTGAACCCTAACCATAATCCTAACCCTAAATCTAATTCTCAGACTTCTTGCTTTCTTAGAGTTTAGAAAGCCTGCAATCCTCCCATGCCATGTGTGAAAGGAGGCTCTATGACTGTGTCCTGCATGAAATCCACGGGCCCATACCCAGAGTCCGATACAGTGGGTTCCCGGTGACAATCCCAGCCCCCTAACCTCCCCCCAGCCTAATGCCGACAGGGCCCGTGCGCTAAGCATAAATGATACCTTTAACAGATAACCCTAACCCTGAACATGGCACCTAACCCTGTTCCTATTTCTCCCCTTAACACGTAAACCTCACCGTGAGCCTAACTTTAACCTCTTAACGTAACGTTAATGCATAACCCATTCCCTGAGAACATCCCCTATCCCATAATTCTAACCCTATCTCCTAGTCATAACTGTAACACCTAATCCCTAACCCTAATTCTCCACCGCTAAGCCTAACCGTAACGCTGCCTACAACCCTAACACTGACAGGAACCCTTAGTTCTAACCCCAACGCTATGCCTAACAAAAGCACTAACCCTTCACCCTTCACCCTAACCCCTGAGCATTACCCTAACCTTTAACCGTAATCCTAATCCTAACCATGAAACCTAACCCTAGCTCTTAAAGCTAACCCTAAACCTTACCCTCACGACTAGACCTAACCCTGACACTAACCTAACACCTAACCCTAACCATAACCCCTAAAGCTAACCCTAACCCTGAACCCTAAACCTAACCCTAACACTGAACCTTCACTATATCCCTAACCCCTAAGCCTAATCCTAACTGTTAACCCTCACCCTAACACTTAAACTGGACCATAACACTAAACATTAACCCTAACACTAAACTTTAACCCTAACCATAAGCCCAACACTTAACCCTAATCCTATCCCCTAACCCTAAGCCCTAACCCTAAACCTAACCCTAACCCCAACCCTAACCCTTAATCTTGACCCTTACCATTAACCCTCACACTAACCCTAATCCTAATCTTTAACCATAAAGCTAACACTGAAGCCTAACCCTGTGCCAAACGCTAAACCCAAACCTTAACCCTAACCCTGAAACTTAACCATAAACCTAACTGTAACTGTTACACCTAACACTAACCTCTAACCCTAACCCCTAACCCTAAGACCCCACCTTAACACTAACCCTAACCCTAAACATTATCATAATCCTACCCCTAAATCTAATTCTCGGACTTCTTGCTTTCTTAGAGTTTAGAAAGCCTAAAATCCTCCCATGCCATGAGTAAAAGGGGGCTCTGCAGCTGTCTCTTGCATGAAACCAGGAGCCCATACCTAGCGTATGATAGAGTGGGTTCCCGGGGACAATCCCATCCCCCTAACCCCAGCCCCCCGCCCAGTGCAGACAGGGCCTGTACGCTAAGTATAAACACTACCCCTAACAGATAACCCTCACCCTGAACATAGCACCTGACCCTGATCCTATTGCTCACCTTAAAACATAAACCTCCCCGTAACCCTAACTTATCCCCTTATCTTAAC